>NW_027491296.1:0-97500 GCF_021521415.1 Bidens hawaiensis | reverse complement strand
CCGAGAAATATCTAGTTAATATTAGTAAATATTTAGAATACTGAAGGTAGGGTAAATAATTAAACACAATTGGTCACTGTGTTTAGAAATTTACAATTACTTACGACATTCTAAAATATAAAGTTACTATATCATCCAAGGATATAGAACGAACAAACGAGATATACTACAGTAGGTGACGTGAGGTCGAAGACTCACTCAAAAATAAACCGATTACAACTATTAGATAGTGATAAGAGGGTATCGAACACATGGAGTTTGTGCAAAGTGCGTTACTGAGTAGCTATAAAATTTAACTATATTATACTAAGTGCAGAAAATAAATTCAATGATTTGGTTGATTGATTTGATTAACGAAAATAACTAAAACAATTAAACGAGTTTTAAATAATAAGAGAAAGAATGCTCTGTCCCGATTTCAGGTTTCCAATGTTGATAAAGTTAATGTTTACTTATGTGATGAACTACACAATTATCGTTCGTGAAAATGCGTTTGAATGTGATAAGAAAGGACTAAGTACTTGGATTAAAAAACGCAAGGTTGTCACTCAAAAATCAATTTAGTATTGTTAACCCTAATTCTCTTCTACTAAATCTCGATTGCCTATGGCACCAAGAACGGATAGTCAAGAACACGAATTTACATCACACTAACAATTACAAACAAACACACAATCACCATAGCACGATAATCATATGATCAAAATACTATCTCACCAATAACATAAACGATTAACAAATATCCAATTAGAAAACCTTACAATTCGGGAGAGAACATAAAGAGTACTAGCCACACATTGTTTGATTAATCATCACCTCAATTAAGATAATCCAATGAATAATAAGCTCAAAACAAATTATTATAATCACCAAAGTGTTGATCTTGATCTCCAAAAATCGTCTTAAGGTTGTTTAGAATGAAGGATATCCCAAAAGACACCCAAAAAATGAGTAATAAACACAAAAGTTCGGCAGTTACGACCCGCATCGTGGCCCACGGTTTACACCGTGGGTCACGGTGGATTTCTTATTTTCCACCGTGGGCCACGGTGAACTCCACGGCCACCGTACCAGCCACGGTACGGTGGCTTCTGTTTGAATCACCATTTTGGACCGTGGCTCACGGTCTGGACCGTGGGCCACGGTGGACTTCAGCCATACATCCTTGTTTTTCACGTTTTTGACTTCTTTCGCGTCTCCGGTTCCTTAGGTTTCTTCTTTATACACCATAATAGCTCCGGAACCTCCTTTGTACCTACAAATTACCGAACACGCCGTAGTCATCTGATTCCACCAAATAAACCAATTCAAAACATGATTATTACGGCTTTAAATCAATTAAGGGTTGTCCCATGGACCACCCGTCACTAGGAAGCATTAATCAAATAAGATAACTATAGAAGGAGGCTATCTGTTTCTTTATCAAATCACGAGAATGTATTTACAAAGAAGATTGTATAATTACATAAGAATGGATGTAACACAATGTGACAGTCGTCAATTTCAGGTTAACTCCGTTAACTCAACTCCGTCAATTCAAACTTAAAGATCACTGAATCTATAACGCACACCTCATTACATTTAAACTAGGGTTTAAATGACGCTTAACACTTACTACATGTGTAGTCTTTCGGGAATTGCACCGAAACGCAAACGAGTTGACGCAAACGATTGGTGAATAAACGAAAAACGTCAAAACAATAATTATGTGATAATTATGTGTTAGACATATGTGTTATGTGATAACATTGTTATAAACGTTAACTCAATGTGCTAGAACTAGTTAATTAAGGTAGAAAAGTACAAGTTAGAAGTTGAGGGACCAAAGTGTAATATATTATTATTAATAATATTAAAACCCTAACCTCCTTCTCTCCCTCACAAACCCGATCGGCCAGCCCCTTTCTCCCCTCCCTCTTGCGACGACAGCCTCACACACACATATCACACTCGTTTAAGCTTGATTCTTCATTATCGGAGCATCCTACACTCGTTTCTAAGCACCCCTCACGTTTCCCTTGGTTTATTTCTGGGTTTTAAGGTATAAATATGAAACCCTAATTATTGAATATCATATTAAGTGTTCTTATGATTGATTATTGCTAGAGGATGATTGATTATGTATTGGTTGTTGATATTGAGGATCATATGTGATTTTGAACGGTGGAAGATTGATGAATCGTTGATTGTTTGTAAACCCTAGAGGGTTGCTACTGATTTTCTATGATTAATTATGTGTATTACATGTTTTGGGTTATGTCGTATGCTTAGGATGCATGTTAGATGATTGTTTAGGCTTGCTGAGTTTTTGACAGCAGTGATTGTTAAGATTGAATGATGTGTAACTTGTTGAATATAAAAGCAAACTGAGCAAATTATGAGTCTACAAAGTAGTACTCTGAGTCTAGTTTTCAGAAAGTCCAACCACGCCAAATTTGGAGGTGTTTTGGTTGGTCAAACGATTTAATTGTGATTAAAGGTCAAAACTGGTACTGGACAGATTGTAAGTTATGTTTAGACGACTGTAAATAAATGTTAATGTGGAAATTTGTTGAGGTTGTTAACACTACCGGGTACTTTGTTGAGTCTAGTTTTTATAGAGTCCAAGTTTGTAATTTTTGGACGAGTAAAAGTTAATCTTTATGATTTTACAAAACTGAAGTGCGAATCTGAATTGTGAGACCTGCTGTTAGGTTGTTTTGTAATTAGCATATCTCATGAACTACGAGACCAATTGGGTTGGTTCCACTTCTGGAAGTTGACTTGTTGAGTTAGAAACCTAACCCAAGTGGTCTTGCATTTGTTGGATTTTTCATTCAACGGGAATTTCAAATAACATTCTGTTGCGCATGAATTTTACTGTTATGAGTTTGCTGTAATGTTTTGATCATTGTGAGAAACATATGTAGAATAAAAATAAAATAAAATATGTTCTGGAAACATAATACATGTATGCTTTTGTGATGATTTTTTATGAATTAATTGAGATGCTATGATCGGTGGAATAGTGTAATCTTTCAAGTAGAAATTCTGTCTCGGTAAAGTTAACTGCCGAACTTTGTGAAAATGCATGAAAAGTGCTAGTTGCTAGTTAATTGTTAGGTTTTGACCAAATTATCCCTGCGGGGAATACTTGCTAAATAATTGTGGTATTTTGACCAAATTGCCCCTGCGGGGAATAGTTGCTAGTGATGTACATTATAAATACATGACACGTAAATAATTGTTCACACATGTAACGTATCACAAATATACTTGTTAAAGTCACACACGATTCACAAACGAAACACGAAACGTAATATTTGCATAGGTATTACGTGTCGGGTCTAGAGACTCGTTAATAGCTTGAATACTTAGAAAATCTCTTTGTTGTTTTAGAACGCTAGAGAGAGTTTTCTGTGATGCGCATCACTTGGTGATTTATTTTTGGGAATTCTTCGCAAACAGTGAGTTCACTTACCCCTTTTAAACTGTTTTCAAACGCTTTTCACTTGGGGGAGATAACATACTCCGAAAACGCATTTAAGATTTTGTTAATATAGATTATATATCACTTGTAAAGACTAAGTGGCAAACGCAATAACTAAAGTCCTTCATTCACATCGAACCGTTTAATATTGGATAATAGCGAGTCATTGTTGAGTAGTACTACTGGGTTTGACAAACCCCACCCAACGCTAAACTCGACTGGAGGTCGAGTGGGTGTAATATTGGCTAAACACATACCATGGTCGGGATAGACCTGGTGGCAAGGCAAATGATAAACAGTCAGCTTCGGTGTCGAACACTTAGTAATACTTGTTTTATAGGCTAGCTACCTACAGATATATAATTGACATAACACTATCTGGTAACGCAAAACGCTGAAACGCAAAACGCTGAAATGCAAAATGCTGAACGCAAACGCTAAACGCTTTATTTTATATAAACTTGTGAACTCACCAACCCCGTGTTGACACTTTTAGTATGTTATTCTCAGGTAGCCGAGGCGGGCGCGCGGTTTAGGATCACGCATTGCTTGAAACACTTTTAATTATGCAAACTTATTTTAAACTATTATCATTGGGTTTTAAGTCGTCCTGCGTGACGCAACATTGGTTTCTATGGTTTTACGCTTCCGCATTTGATTACTCGTAAATGTTTTTATGGTTTGATTATAACTAATGAATCCGATCCTGTTAGTTCACACCCTCTGACGGTAAAACTCCGTTAGTGGATTTTGAGGGTGTGACAGATTGGTATCAAAGCTATTGGTTATAGTGAACTAGAAGCTGCATGCATACTAGACTATAACCGCGACGACCTATTAGTTATAATGATACGCACTGCATATGTTTGTGTAGTCTTTGTTATCTTATCTCTTTACCTCTTTCACTCATACGCGTGCATACGCGGCTTACCTGTAAGGATGTCGACGCCACCCTCATCATCATCCGATCCGATGACTCATGCTTACGGGAAAGAACCGCAGATACCTACCGCATCGCCACCCCGAGTAGTTCCGGAACTCGAAGCTCCCGCACCGAAGAGGTATCGCTTATCCGGAGGCATGTACGAAAACGAAGTTAGTTGGGATTGGTACTCTAATATGATCAGGCGTATGGTCTATCGCGAACAAGTTCACCCGCTACCTCACCCGAGTCGTCCTGCTTACCCCAACACCCTACCACCCATAACCGAACCTGTAGAGCGTGTGATCGCAGCTGTTGTTTCTTGTTTGGAGCGTGATGTTGGTTACATGCGCTATACAAGAGCGAACGTTTCCGGACTGTTAAAAGATGGAACCGAAACTAAAGAGGAAATTTCCCGCATGACAGCGGCAATGAAGGAAATGCAAGAGGCTAGTGATCAACAGATGAAGATTATGAGAAAGATGCAAGCCGAGATGATAGACTTGCAGGAGCAACTCCAAGTAGCAAGGACCCGAACCGAGATAGCTTTAGAGCGCTGTGATGTCTTAAAAATGCAAATTGCTCAGAACGCAGCCGAACCCGAGGCAGAGCCTGAGGCAGAACTTGAAGCAGAGCCTAAGGCAGAGCCTGAAGAGGAACCCGAAGAAGATCCCAAAGAGGAACCGGAGGAAGAACCGGCTGAGGAGGAGGCACACTCAGAGGTGTCCTCAGACGATGACATCTGAGAATGATAACACCTAGATGTCTGGAAGAAATGCTGGACACGGACGTGGTAACATCTACTTGACTGCAGCAGAACTCCAAACTCTGCTAAACAACCACGCGGCGGCCGCTCTAGCCGCACATGTTCAGAACCAAGCTGGAGGTCCAATTGGAACGTGTACCTTCAAGAACTACCTTGACTGCAAGCCCAGTACGTTTAAGGGCACTGAGGGAGCTATAGGCTTCCTGCGTTGGGCTGAGAAGGCCGAATCAGCGTTTGAGATGTGTAATTGTCCACCTACCAGTAGGGTCAAATTTGCTGCTGGAACACTTGAAGATTCTGCCCTCACTTGGTGGAATTCGAACATACAGATTCTTGGATTGGAACTGGCTAACGGGATGAACTGGGAGGAGTTCAAGAACATGATGCGAGAAGAGTACTGTCCGAGAGAGGAGATTGCAAAGTTGGAATCCGAGTTTTGGTCATTGAAGATGGTGGGTTCAGAAATCGAAGCCTACACTACCCGTTCTCACGAGTTAGCTGTGATGTGTCCGCGGATGGTGGATCCGCTGAGTAAGAGGATTGAAATGTATATTGATGGGTTAGCACCGCAAATTCAGGGCATGGTGACGTCTTCCAGACCAGCCACGATTCAACAAGCGATCCGGTTAGCTCACAAACTAACGGATCAAGCAGTGACCCAAGGTGCGCTACCACCTAGGTGTTCAACCACTAAAGCCCGTGACAACCCGAACACTGATAACAACAGCAACAACAACCCGAACAATGGAAAGAGAAAGTTTGACAACACCAGATCCTCATCCTCGAACCCCCCACAGCAACAACACTACCGTAAGCCCGAATTCACCCGGAGTTTCAACCATCAGGGTGACAACAACAATAACAACGGTGGCGGGCAGGGTTCGAGCGGATATGCTGGGAAGTACCCGAAGTGCAACAGGTGTAACTATCATCATGCTGGCCCGTGTGACCGTGTCAAGTGTTTGAGATGCGGAAAGATGGGTCACCAGGCAAAGGAATGTAGAGGAGACCTTGCGGCAAAGGGTGCACCTAAACCACCTATGACGACTAAGGGATGTTTCGAATGTGGTCAGGAGGGTCATTTCAGGAAAGATTGTCCCGAGCTGAAACATAACGACAACAATGGAGGTAATGGAAGTGGCAGTGGTGGTGGAAGAAATGGTAAAGGAAGAGCTTTCGTTATTGGGTCGAGCCAAGCCCGCAATGATCCGTACGTGGTGACTGGTAAGTTCCCTGTGAACGATTATTTTGCTTCTGTATTGTTTGACACTGGAGCTGATAGGAGTTTTGTGTCGAAAGCCTTTAGTCAACTCTTAGACTTAACTCCAACCCCGTTAGATGCTAAGTTTCCTGTTGAATTAGCTTACGGTAAGACTATAGTAACGACTCATGTACTTGCGGGATGTAAGTTAAAACTGTCAGATCATGTCTTTGATATCGACCTTATTCCTTTTACGCTTAGTAGTTTCGATGCCGTGGTCGGCATGGACTGGTTATCTGAGAACCGAGCGGAGATTATATGTCACGACAAGATAGTCCACATTACTACCCCTTCCGGCGAGATCATTTCGATCCGGGGCGAGAGAAGCGGTATGACCACCAGCGTTATCACCCTCATGAAGGCGCATAAGTATCTACGAAAGGGTCATCCGGCAATTTTGGCGCATATTGTTGAGAAACCCGCGGAGGAGAAACGAATTGAAGATATACCGATCGTGCGAGATTTTCCGGAAGTATTCCCGGAGGATTTGCCTGGACTCCCTCCTATACGACAAGTCGAATTCCAAATCGAGTTGACACCCGGTGCAGCACCCATAGCACGAGCCCCGTATCGGCTTGCACCGGCGGAGCTTCAGGAACTGTCCACTCAGTTGCAAGATTTATTGGATAAAGGTTTTATCCGACCTAGCTCATCGCCATGGGGAGCCCCGTCTTATTTGTCCGAAAGAAGGACGGGACTTTCCGCATGTGTATCGACTACCGGGAGTTGAACAAGGTGACGGTCAAGAACCGTTATCCTTTACCCCGAATTGATGATCTGTTTGACCAGCTCCAAGGATCGAGTTACTACTCGAAGATCGATCTGCGGTCTGGTTACCATCAATTAAGAGTGCGCGAAGAAGATATTTCAAAGACGGCTTTCAGAACACGGTATGGTCACTACGAGTTTTCAGTTATGCCTTTTGGCTTAACCAACGCACCCGCCGTATTCATGGATCTCATGAATCGAGTATGCAAGGCGTACCTCGACAAGTTTGTGATTGTGTTTATTGATGATATCCTGGTCTATTCCAAGGACAAGGCAGACCATGAAGAACACTTGAGGATAATTCTGGAATTATTAAAGAAGGAGCAACTGTACGCAAAACTCTCGAAATGAGAATTTTGGCTTCGCGAGGTTCACTTTTTAGGACATGTGATCAACGAGAATGGTATCCATGTCGATCCCGGTAAGGTAGAGGCCATCAAAAACTGGGAAGCACCTAAGACTCCGACTGAGGTGCGGCAATTCCTAGGACTGGCCGGCTACTACCGGCGTTTCATCGAAGGATTTTCAAAGATTGCTCAACCTCTCACCGCTTTGACTCATAAAGGCACTAAGTACAATTGGGGTGACGCGCAAGAATCCGCTTTTCAACTGTTGAAAACAAAACTCTGTAGCGCCCCTATTCTAGCCCTACCCGAGGGAACGGAGAATTTTGAGGTACACTGTGACGCATCGATACAAGGTCTCGGTTGTGTGCTGATGCAACTCGAGAAGGTTATAGCTTATGCCTCTCGACAACTGCGGGTTCACGAGAAGAACTACACGACCCATGATTTGGAACTCGGAACTGTGGTGTTTGCCCTTAAGATATGGAGGCATTACTTGTACGGTACCAAGTTTACCATTTACACCGACCACAAGAGTCTCCAACATATCTACGATCAGAAGGAGCTGAACATGCGACAGCGTCGTTGGGACGAGCTGCTTAAGGATAATGATTGTGCCATCAAGTACAACCCTGGCAAGGCCAATGTAGTGGCCGACGCTCTCAGCAGGAAAGAAACCGATAAACCCAGGCGAGTGCGAGCACTGCAACTCACGATTCATGCCAGCTTACCCGATCAGATTCGCGATGCCCAACTCGAAGCTTTGAAGGATGATAATCTTCCATCAGAACTCATGCGGGGCATGAACAAGCAACTTGAAACCAAATCGGATGGGGTCCGATATTTTGAGAACCGGATTTGGGTTCCACGATACGGAGAGTTGAGAACTCTAGTGATGGACGAAGCTCACAAGTCCCGATATTCTATCCACCCTGGCTCAGATAAAATGTACCATGACTTAAAGGCACTTTACTGGTGGCCGAACATGAAAGCCGACATTGCCACCTACGTGGGCAAATGCTTGACTTGTGCAAGAGTCAATATAGAATATCAGAAACCATTTGGCCTACTACAACAACCGGAACTTCCAATGTGGAAATGGGAACACATTTCAATGGACTTCATCACGGGTTTACCTAAGACACCTTCGGGATGCGATACCATCTGGGTGATCGTTGACCGATTGACTAAGTCTACACACTTCTTGGCGATTAAAGAATCGGACAAGATGGAAAGGCTGACTCGCATCTACATGAAGGAAGTAGTGTCTAGACACGGAGTGCCTGTCTCAATTATTTCCGATCGAGATTCCCGTTTCACTTCGCACTTTTGGAAGTCACTACAGAGCGCACTAGGCACCCGTCTTGATATGAGCACAGCATACCATCCTCAGACGGATGGGCAAAGTGAACGAACTATTCAGACCTTAGAGGACATGTTGCGTGCATGTGTGTTGGATTTCGGAAAAAGTTGGGAACCTCACTTACCTTTGGTAGAGTTTTCGTATAATAACAGCTACCACGCAAGTATTAAAGCAGCGCCGTTTGAAGCGCTGTACGGACGGAAGTGTCGATCACCTCTCTGCTGGGCAGAGGTGGGTGACAGCCAAATCACTGGTCCAGAACTAGTACTCGAAACTTCGGAAAAGATTGTTCAAATCCGAAACCGCATGGTAGCAGCACGAGATCGCCAAAAGGGTTACACCGACAAGCGCCGAAAACCCCTCGAATTTCAAGTGAACGACCAAGTATTACTCAAAGTCTCACCTTGGAAAGGTGTGGTTCGCTTTGGGAAGCGAAACAAAATCAACCCACGATACGTTGGCCCATATCGAATAACTGAGCGCATTGGTCCGGTGGCGTACTGACTGGACCTATCAACGGAACTAAGTGGCGTACACAATGTATTCCACGTATCCAATTTGAAGAAATTCCTATCTGATGAAACCCAAGTAGTCCCTTTGGACGAACTGCAAGTTGATGAACAATTGCGCTTCATTGAAGAACCAGTCGAAGTTTTGGACTGGGAAACCAAAACACTCAAGCACAGCAAATATCCAATCGTTAAGGTTCGTTGGAACTCAAGACGTGGACCGGAGTTCACGTGGGAACGCGAGGATCAAATGATGAAAAAGTATCCTCACCTTTTTGAAGGGCTGACCAAACACCGGAAACCGCGAAACCCGACAAACCGTCAGAAATCACCGGAGTTATGAATTAAATTTCGGGACGAAATTTCTTTCTACTTGGGGATGATATGACAAACTGAAAATTTTTCTTACTTTTTCAGACACTCATCACGACTTAACTCAAATTTTCGGGACGAAAATTCTTTAACATGGGAATGATGTGACAATCGTCAATTTCAGGTTAACTCCGTTTTCAAACGCTTTTCACTTGGGGGAGATAACATACTCCGAAAACTCATTTAAGATTTTGTTAATATAGATTATATATCACTTGTAAAGACTAAGTGGCAAACGCAATAACTAAAGTCCTTCATTCACATCGAACCGTTTAATACTGGATAATAGCGAGTCATTGTTGAGTAGTACTACTGGGTTTGACAAACCCCACCCAACGCTAAACTCGACTGGAGGTCGAGTGGGTGTAATCTTGGCTAAACACATACCATGGTCGGGATAGACCTTGTGGCAAGGCAAATGATAAACAGTCAGCTTCGGTGTCGAACACTTAGTAATACTTGTTTTATAGGCTAGCTACCTACAGATATATAATTGACATAACACTATCTGGTAACGCAAAACACTGAAACTTAAAACGCTGAAACGCAAAACGCTGAACGCAAACGCTAAACGCTTTATTTTATATAAACTTGTGAACTCACCAACCCCGTGTTGACACTTTTAGTATGTTATTCTCAGGTAGCCGAGGCGGGCGCGCGGTTTAGGATCATGTATTGCTTGAAACACTTTTAATTATGCAAACTTATTTTAAACTATTATCATTGGGTTTTAAGTCATCCTGCGTGATGCAACATTGGTTTCTATGGTTTTACGCTTCCGCATTTGATAACTCGTAAATGTTTTTATGGTTTGATTATAACTAATGAATCCGATTATGTTAGGTCACACCCTCTGACGGTAAAACTCCGTTAGTGGATTTTGAGGGTGTGACACACAAGATAGTATAGGAATAGAATATCTACTTAAGATGGTAGATTCAAAGTAATGCTAAAGATAAAACCATTGAGACTGAAGATTGTTATTACAGAAGAACGAGAGGACCTAGAGAACTAAGAACATTGGAGCTTTAGAATTTTAAAACCCTAAACAAAGCAAAACCAAGAAACCTCAAGAGTATGTAATCAACGAAAATCAAACTTCCGAGGAAGAATGTTATAGCACAATCGATTTATTAAAGCCAAAGAAGATAATGATATCCTTAGACTCGGAAACCGAAAGTAGATACCAATAGTTGTGAAGCTACGCAAAACAATAATGAACAAATCTCATAAGTATAGGATACACTCTGAAAGTGATAAAGCATACCACAAACCTTAGATCGAATATGAACAAAGCTATCACTTCATAAGTAATAAAATATCTAATCCATTTACAAATTGAAACCGAGCACAAGAAACCTATGAACTACTTTAAACAATCCGATTTCCCATATAGAAATGGGTAATGATAATCATTATGAAGTTTCCAAGACTACACGCCAACACGATGCAAGATGGGTTATTGATGATAGACTAAAAAAGTTTACCTGTCTTTCTCCAAATAACGAGTCGAACTTGATGGATAGATTAGCATGAAATTATGTGAACAACACGTATCCCTACACGGTGTGCCACTATTCAAAAACTCCAATCAAGACAGTCGAATTGCATCCCATTTATGAGATACCTCCCAACAAATGTCAAGAAACTCGATTAAACTCTAGCATTGCCTGTCATCCCCAAAAAAACGGGCAAAGTGAAAAGAACAATCCAAACTTACGAGGTTATGCTCCACGCAAGTATAAAATAATTAAGTGAAAGATGGATAATTATTTTTCCCTAATAGAATTCTCGATTAATAATTACAATACAAACATTCAAGCCACGCCATGTAAGGTGAGATACGTACATAAAAACCAAACATCCGTGTGTTAGTCTAAAAATAGGGGATAACTGAATGACTAGACCCGAACTAATCCACGAAACAAGGAATAAAGTATTACAAACCTGTGAACTACTCAGGGTGGCGTGAGATCGCCAAAAGAATTATATGTCCATCATAAGGCATTAGAATATAATATATGTGATAGGGTGTTAAATAAAATGTTGCCTTTGAAAGACGTCATTCACTTCGATAAGAAAATAAAATTAATCCACGATTGTAGGACCATTTAAAATATTCAAGAAAATCAGTATTGTCGCATACCATATGTGAATATCCGAAGAAAACAAAAGAGATACACAATGTATTCCATATATCTAATATGTGAAAATGTCTAGCCGATAAATCTTTGTCGATACTTTTAAAAGATGTAGAAATAAATTAAAATTTATAGAACGACCAATTGAAATCGAAGATTCGATAGACGAACATTGAAAGTTGTGGAAGTAATGTCAGGAATCACGAAGAGACCCTGACTATACTTGGGAACGTGAATCCAAAATATAGAAAAAGTACCCTCACTTATCCTAAGAAGCGAATCTCACGGACGAGATTCATTTTAAGGTGGGGAGGACGTAACATCACTAAAATAATGGGTCATGTTGAGTCAAAGATTTGACCAAAGTGAGATATATGGAATATTGGAATCTTCTCAACCTCCTCAGAATTCGCTAAGTATGGATCTGGGAACACCTTAGACCTCCGAGCAAGCTTTTACTTAGCCGGGTACTATATTTTGTGTATCGGGTAAGGTTATCTTCAAGAAGTCTTCTTTAGTGGATATCCGAGCAGGGTTTGCAAATTAGTGTATTACTGGGCAAGGTTCACTAGTTTATGCCAATCCGGGCAAGGATCATTTTATCAAGCAAGCCTGTTCTTCTTAGCCAAGTAAGGTTCACTCCCGAGTAAGCTTTTGTCTAACCAAGCTCTGAAGCCAAGTGATTGGAAGACCGGGCAAGGTATTCATTAATAATTGTGGTCCAAGTAGGCTTGATGTTTTAATGGAATATCTCTAAGTAACATCGGGCAAGGTTCAACTCAAGCATAGAACAGTCCTACCGAGCACACTTTGCTAATAAGCTATTCTCTAGCAAGGAGTTGAATGGACCATTGAAGAACAAGGTTGCTCGTAAGCGTTTGTCGGGCAAAGTCTGGCAAAGTCAAGAAGATTGAAGTCTACCCGGTGAGTATTTTACTTGGTAAAATACTCTTCAAGTAAAGTCTACCGGGAAACTGATCCCGGGCACACTTCTATATTACCAAGTTATGAAGGATGGCAGAGCACACAGCCTACTCGGAAAATGAATGTTGTTGCAAAGCCTACACGGAAGACTTGTTTTACACTTAGAATAATTCTGAGTATGTAATTTTGAATATGTTTTAGCATTTATGGTTTCTAGAAGGAATGACAGCTATAAAGGAGGTGTCAGGCCTATAAAAGGAATAATTTAGGGCATGCCTCCTAAGGCAGACAGACTCATTAATTCAGAGAGAATATTATTGAGTGTGACGGCTGTCTTAGAATAGTATGGATATAACTTTCCTATCAAGAAACCCTAAATCTATTATCCTTTTGTATGATGAACTTTGTATGAATGGAAACCTTTTGAGTGAATCTTGTGTGTGTTAGTTACCTTTGATTATTGATAGCAACTGCCCTGTTTATTATTGATTCCGCCTTTAATAAACTGTAATTTTTCTAAATATAGCAACCCGTCATTAACTCCCTTGTTGACACATTTATTTGTGTGAGTTATGACATGATTTGAGTAAGATACAGCTGAAATCGAGGACCTGACAAGTGGTATCAGAGCTTGTTGCCGCTATTTTGGAAAGATTCTTGTTGCTGATTGAAGATTTGAAGAAAGATGACGTAAGCAGACAGTTCCATTGAAAAGTGACGTCAGCAGCTCTATTCTTCATTTTTCTTCCAGATCTACAATCATTTGGTGTCTTCTCTTCCTTATTTCATTTAAATCTTTAATTTTTATATATAAATCTTGCTCTAATCGCATCAGACACATCAGATCTGAACAACCGGTTTTCAAATCTGATTATTTTTGAACTCTGTTTTTACAAAGAAACTATTTTTGATTTCTCAAAATGTCTGGTTACGAAGAACAAGAAGTGTCTACTAACAAGATTCCTAGACTGTATGGACAGGAAAATTTCACAAAATGGAAGGTCTTGTTTGAAGCAGCCGTTTGCTATAATGATGTTGATATGTGGAACTCAATCAGGAATGGTCCACAAGGCACTGTTGAGGAAGGTGCAAATCCAGCTGCAACTGCTGCTGTGAGAGAAAGAATGAGGAAAGTAGATGACAAGGCTTTAGCAATGTTAAAGTTAGGTCTGTCTTGGGAGATACTTACCAAGGTTGCACATCATGCCACTGCCAAGGAAATGTATGATGCAATACTTGAAATGTTTGAGGGAAACATTGAGCTCAAAAACATCAAGAAGCAAAGACTGAAACAACAGTTAGAGAGGTTCAAGTATAAAGAAGGAGAGAGGTTGAAGTCCATTCTTGAAAGGTTCTTAGAAATAGTGAATGATCTCAGAACCACAGATTATGTCTTGACTGACTTTGACTTGAATACCAAGTTGCTCAAATCTATGCCAAAGGAATGGTACACTGCTTGCAAATTCATCCTTCAGAAGCACAACTTCAATGATTTGAAATTGGATGATGTAGTGTGCTTCCTTCAGGCTGCAAAGATTGATATGATGGAGAATGAGATGATTAAGGAGGAAAGACCTTGCTTCAATGTTTCAAATGCATTGATTGCACCCATGGGAAGTTTGACTACCAAGAATCAACAGCAAATTCCCATTATTGAAGAACTAGTTGAGCATAATGCTGATACTCCAAAATCTTTTGTTGGTGGTAGCACAAGTAATCTTGGAAACCAGCAAAGGTTCAATGTGCAACTGATTGATGTCACTGATTCTGCCTCAATGGCAAATGGGAATGTACCTCATACTAGTGGTGGAAATGATCAAGGCAGTGAAACACAGGCCTTGTTTTCAATGTTTACAAAGTCATATAATGCATTTGTTGCAAAGAATTTAATTCACACAAGTGTGGTACAAGATGATCTTGAGCAGATAGATGCTGATGACTTGGAAGACATGGATTTGAAATGGCAAGCAGCCATGTTGGCTCTTAGAAGCAAGAGGCTATACAACAGGATTGGTAGGTCACTCCTATCAGGGCCAAATGAGAGAATTGGTTTTGATAAGTCAAAAGCCATTTGCTATAATTGTCAACAGCCTGGTCATTTTGCAAGAGAATGTAACATGCCAAGAAACTTTCAAATGAACTAGTTTCAAAACCAACCAAGAAATCAGCAACCTCAATATCAACAGAATCAGCAGAGAATCAACAAAAACAACAACTTCAACAACCATCCCAACAACAACTATAATCCCAACTTCAACAACTTCCAACCTCAAATGAACAATCATAATCAAGGAGTGCCTTAGAATCAAGTTTTTCAGAGAAACAACAACCAAAACCTTCAAACTGTTCCAGATAACACTATTCCAGCCAACCAAAGTCAGGTCAGAAATCAAGGAAATGTTGCTGTAACTACACAACATGAAGGTAACTTTGATTGGAGCAATCATGAAGAAGACATAGCAGATGATATCAAGAAAGCAAATGTGACATTCATGGCTATAATTGAGAAAGAAACTGGATCATCATCTCAGGTACACACTGCTTCTACTATTGATTTAAATGAAATTATCAATGAGTTAAAAGTGAAAGTAGGCAAGTTGGAAAGTGAGTGTTTTAGGAAACAAAGTATTATCAATGCATATGAGGCAAGTGAACTGATAAGTGAAGAAAGACTGAAAAGTTTGGAAGAAGATTGTGTAAACAGTTACAGAGCTCAGAAAAGGTTCACAACTGAAATTGAAGGGTTGAAGAAAATGATTATAGAGAGAAGGTGCAGAACACAAAACTTCAAGTTGACAATGAATTCTTGAAGAACTTGGTCACCACTGGAAACATCTGTGGTATTCTAAACCAAGTAAAGGAAGAAGACAAATACAAGGCAGTTCCACCACCATTCAACAACAACTTTATGCCAAAAGTTGATAAAGAGAAAAGAGATGCATATCTACAACAATTCAATGATGTGTTTCAAGACAAAGAAGAATTTGTGGATTTGTATAAGAATGTTGAGGTGAGTGAAGAAGGAGAATTTGTAGTGAAGAAAGATATGAAAGAAGAAAAGTCAATTGGAGTTCAAGTCTCTGAAGATGCCTTTGATTCAATTGATTTGAATCAAGATGACTTGAGTGATTTGAGTGATCAAATCACTGATGAGGAAATTAAAGATACTGAAAGAGGAAGAGAATACAAGAAACCAGAGTCCATTGACAAACTTCCAATGTATCCACCTATCACACCAAGAATGAAGAAACAGAATGAAAGAATGAAGAGATAGCATGTGTCCTTTGAAATATGTGAAAAGAAGAAGGTAACTTACAATGCTGTAAGGCCTCCAAGCAAAGAATTATTGGAAAAGATAAAGTAGAACAACAAGAAAAGGGTGAAAGAAAATGTGGATGTAGAAACTTTTATCCCAATTTACCCTATTTTCTCTAATCATGAGGTGTTTGATATTGGAGAAGTGAAAACAATGGAAGAATATGAAAAGAGACAATCAAGACATAGAGAGAGTCAAGATGAAGAACCACTGAATATGCAAAAAATTATGTTTGTAAAGGGCAATACCGAAAGACAAGACATCAAGATTGAGGAGTTTGTTCCTTTCTCAATCAATTTTGATAGTCTAAAAAATCAGAAGACCATTAGAGTCAAAGAACCCAGACCAAGTGAAAGATTCAAGAAAGAAAGAGAACATGAGAAATACAAAGGAAAGGTGTGGTGCAAGAAGTGTGATGAGTATGGTCATCATCCAGATTCTTGTAATGAAAGACTCAAATTCAAGCCTTTTCATGTTCCAGATGAAACAAAGTATGGACAAGACTTTGTTGTGTACAAGAAAAAGTATGATGAATATCTGGGAAATGGAAAAGTTTGTGAAAAGGAAGATCTGAAGAAAGAAAGCCAGAAGCCATCAATGAAAGCCAAGAAACATGTGGCTAAACAAGCTCAAAGGAGTAAGTCTCCTGTAAAGCATGAGAGAAATGTCAAATAGAACTGTCAACCCTTGAGAATCATTCCTAAAAATTATACACAATCAGTCAAATCTGATAGTTCTCAAGGATCACCAAACAGTGAAAAGACAAGAATCAGAGGTGTCTTTGCTAGAAAGAAATCAACTAAACTTACTGGTGATGAAAAGTTTCTATTGAAACATGGATTTGAACCAGAAGGGTTCCTTTGGAAACCTAAGGATGAAACTAAGGTTGAGATAGTTGCTGATGTAAGGGACTACTCTGAAAAGAAGGACTATGTGATAAAGGAGTATGCCACTGACTCAGCAGAATGCCAGAACTCAATCTCATTTGTTAAAACCCCAAGAGAGCGTGGTTATCAGACAGACAATTCAGACAATATAGAAGTCACTCATGAAGATCCTAAACCAACAACACTCACTTCCTAAGCTTCCACTGAAACTGAATCTGATGATTTGCAAGCTGAAATAGCCTGCACTTCATCACTCAACTAATCAAACCTTTTCTTTTGTGCAAGAACAGTCCACTCCTCTGAATGACATATGGTATATGGATAGTGGTTGTTATAGGCACATGACTTGTGATAAAAGATCACTTGTCAATTATGAAGAAAAGTTTGAAGGTCCTGTAGCATTTGGGAGTGATGAAAATGGTGGAAAGATTGTTGGGAAAGGAATCTTAACAAATGGAAAAGTTTCATTTGATAATGTGTTTCATGTTGAAGGACTACAGTACAATCTACTGAGCATATCACAAATGTGTGATAAGGGTTACAAAGTCAGTTTTGATGATTCCCACTGTTTCATTCTAAAACCTGAGTTTGTAATCCCACCTGAAATGATTATGATGATGGCACCAAGAAATGACAATTTATATGAATTGAATATGAAAGAAGCTGTTTCAAGGGGAGGAGCATGTTTTGTTTCCAAAGCCACTGAAAATGAGTCAAAATTGTGGCATAGGAAACTTTGTCATGTGAACTTAAAGAACATGAATAGACTTGTCAAGGGTGAGCATGTAATAGGCTTACTTACAAGAGAGTTCAAATTGGAAGATTATTGTAGTTCATGCCAGAAAGGCAAACAACACAAATCCTCTCATAAGACAAAGCTCATCAATTCAATTGATCAAGTACTTGAAATACTTCACATGGATCTCTTTGGTCCTGTAAGTGTGCCATGTATAGGAAAGAAAAGATATTGTCTTGTGATCATTGATGACTATTCAAGATATACTTGGGGTTTATTTCCTAAGTACCAAGGATGAGACTGTAGAGCTGATTAAGGGTTGTGTAACAATGATTGAGAACAAACTGAATAAAAAGGTTAAAATAATGAGAAGTGACAATGGTACTGAGTTCAAAAATGGAGATATGCAAGAATTTTGTGCAGAGAAGGGAATAGAAATTTGATTGAAGCTGCAAGAACCGTGCTAGCAGATGCTAATTTACATGTTACTTTTTGGGCTGAAGCCATTAATACTGCTGTCAGGTCCCAGCTTTTGATAGTCGATTCGGATCGGATCTTCAATCAATCATGTCATAACTCACACAAAATTAATCGTGTTGACAAGCGAGTTAATGACGGGTTACTATGTTTAGAAAGATGACCGTTTGTTAAAGGCGGAATCAATAACAAACATACGGTTGCAATGAATATTCAATGACAGAAGACACCCACCGGATTCACTCAAAAGATTTCCATTTATATAATGTTAATCATACAAAAGGATAATCAATTAGGGTTTAGAAGGAATCCTAGGACAGCCGTCACACACAAAAATATTCTCTCAATTAATGTGTCGGTCTTATCCGTATTTTCGGTCTCTGTCTCCCGTCCTCTCCGTCTTTTCTTCGTCTACTCTCTCCTGGCGGCGTGCCCTAATTATTCTATTTATAGGCCTGCCAACCTAGGACAGACTGTCATTCCTTCTAGAAACCCTATCCGATAGTACATATTCAAATTACATATTCAAAAATAAAACTAAGTGTAAAACAAGTCTTCCGGGTAGGCTTTTCATTAAACTTCAGTCTCCGAGTACGCAGTGTACTCGGCCTTTCTTCAGACTTGGTAAACATAGAAGTGTACTCGGAATCAGTTTCTGGGTAGACTTTACTTAAAGAATATTTTACCAAGTAAAATATTCACCGAGTAGACTTCAATCTTCTTGGACTTATCAAACTTTGCTCGACAAATCCTTACGAGCAACCCTGTTCTTCTATGGTCCTGTTCGGCTCATTGTCAGTTGAACAACTTATTGATAAGGTGTACTCGGGAGTACATACCTTACTTGAGCAGAACCTTACTCGAAGTAACTTAGAGATATTCTATTAACTCATCAATTATACTCGGACCATGATTACTAAAGAATACCTTGCCCGGTCTTCCAATTACTTGGCTTCTTGGACTTGGTTGACCAGACCTTACTCGGAAGAGTAAAATACTTGGTCTTGAAGAACAACCCTGCTTGACAAAGTGAACCTTACTCGGATATGCCAAATCAATGAACCTTACTCGGAAATCACTAAAAAGCATACCTTGCTCGGATATCCACTTAAGAAGACTATTTGAAGTAAACCTTGCTCGGAAGGCAAAATTTCGTACTCGACTAAGTAAAAGCTTACTCGAAGGTCCAAGGTGTGTTCGGATTCAATACTTAGCAGTCTCTGAGGAGGTTGAGAAGATTCCAATCTTCCATATTCTTCGTTTAGGTCAAATCTCCTCATTTGGGTCAATTTCTTGACCCAACAATCTCCCCCTAGATGGGAACACCTCAGCTGACCCAAAACACTCTGTGGTTACTTACACTTAGCAAAATACACACCAAATTTCATAATCAAATTACATAAACAAAATTACATAATCAAAAGTTTGTCCGAAGACATTACAAAGCAAAGCCTATTCTATCTATTTTGTCTTTTCCTTTCATTGTAGGCTGCTTGTCTTCTCAGCTGGATTACAGATGCTGCTCTTTCTCTGAAGATATTGAGCACTTGGTAGTGAGTGTGTCCTTCTGGTATCACCAAGTCTCTAATATCAGCTAGATCTTCATTGTGCAAGCAAGCAAGATCTGCATCTCTCTTTATCACAGCCAGCACCTTTCCATCAGAATTCATCAATGCATATTCTCCATTTTCCTTGTATTCAACTTGAGCAATGATGCCATTCTTCTGTACAATGTAGTTTGGCCTTTTCATTCTTCTTCTCAAACTTATACACTTACTCATGTTGGACAGTGGGTCTTATCTCTAACATACATCTTAAAGTCTCTTTCAGCAATATCCATCTTCTTTACCTTTGCAGATCTTCTTGCTTTGTTCATTGAAGCTACACCTCTGCTTATGTTGTCTTTTAAGAATCTGAACCCATTTCCAGCTTGCTCATACAGGTATTTGGATAAGTCATTCATTTGTCTCCCTGCAGATCTGCTTCTGTCCCTGAAATCATAAAGATGAAGTGACTCCATTTTGCTCAGTTGTTCTTCATTGTATTCTCTGAAGTCACTTCTCACAATAATTTCCCTCAACTGCCTACTTTCCATAATCACCTTCAAAGTATCAGTTACTGAATCATAGTAGAGCTCTCTTGGTAGATCCACACCAGATTGTGGTCTTGTTCTTTGTTGTACTGAGCTGCTTAATTCTCCTCTTCCTCCTTGGCCTCTTCCTCTTGGGAATCTTTGATGGAGTGGAGGTCTGAGTGGAATTGATTTCTTGGGCTTTTGAGGTCCCAAGTTAAATGTCTTCACATACATAGCTTCCACTATCTCAGTAGGAAGGTTGGCTATCTCCACCATGTTATGTCCTGCAGCCTCCAGTTCAATTAACATTTTTATCATTCCTGGAGTTCTTGCCAGTCCAGCAGGTACAAATCTGCCATCAGCATAATATCTGGGATTTTCTACTTCCCTCAATGCCTTTTCCCACTCATCTTTTTGCAGATAGAAAAGAGTCTTCAAATCCTCTTTCTCCAAAACATTAAAATCTGCTTCAGTCATCCCTCTCTTGTTTATCATTATGTTTCTTAGGATGCTGATCATTTCCTCATTCTCCCAAGGCATAAATGGTTCATCATCAGGTTTAACTTCAGGCTGTTCTGGCTGAGGGATCAGAGGTTGATCAGTTGTCTTTTCTTTTTCCATCTCCTTTTCCCTCACAGTCCTGAGTCTTCTTGTTCTTTTGGCAGGTGGCTCATCAGATGTTTCTTTTAAGATTGAGCTCTCAGTATAGACCCTTTTTAATTATTTCTCTTTCTTCTTGGAATACTGGTCAAATACTGCCTCTCTACTCAAATTTCTTACAACCTCAGGCTTCATGCCTTTCTCAATCAGGTATCCACACATACCATCATATTTCTTCTTTAACTCTTCCAACTCAATCTTATCATCCTGTTTTACAAATATTTCTGATACTATCTCTTTCTCACTGTTGTAAAGATCTTGAATTTGGTCAACAGTGTATTTTTCTAAGGCAGCTTCAGGATAGCCTCTAACTTTCAAATAAGTTTTATAATGCTCAGTATTTTTCTTTCTCTTCTCAATCTTCTTTAAGACTTCCTCTGCATTGATTTCAATGTTGCCTCTTTGAATATAAGTCTTTTCAGCTTGAGGGGTCTCAGCAGTGGTGCTTGTACCAACTTTCTCACCTCCTTGATCAGGGTTGTCATCACCCTCTTCATCAGACTCCTCAGAGTCATCCTCCTCATCATCTGATAGATCAATCATGGCATCTATTTTGGGTTCATCAGATGCAGGATGCTCTGGTTCAGAAACATTAACATCAGGGACCCCTGGTAATTTTTCTCCTGGTTTCAGTGTTTGTAAGGGGATTGCCCTGATTGGTTCATCATCTTCTGGGGTCTCAACATAACATTTATTCTTTTCATCCCATATACCCCTCCTATCAGTTTTTTCAGCTTCAGCCTGCTCAGCAGATCTCTTCCTTCTTTGATAAGTCTTTTCAAAACTTCTTTCTGGCCAGTTACTAGTAGGGTTCTTTCTCAAATCCTCTTTTACTTGTTCAACCCATTTCTTGGTAGCCATAGTTGCAATTGACTCGCCAATTTCTTCTTCAGGAATTATACCAGTAGTTGGTTCAGCAGCAGTTTCTGATGTTTGACTTTTAGATTGAAACATGCTGACCACTGTGCCCAAAGAGTTGTCCATTTCCTCAACTCTTTTCATCTTAATCAATACCTCAATAACTTCTTGATCAGCCTCATCTTCAGTCAGTTCTTTTTCAATGTTGGCTTGTCTGATCTGATTTTCTTGCTCTGCTATTTCTTCTTGAGTTAGAGATAGGGCTATTTTCTCCCTCTCCAAAGTTTCTTTGATTATTCTTTCTTTCTCTTCAAGAGCAGCAGCAGCAGCAATATCTACAAAGGATACATCCTTCTCAACATATACAATTGTAACACCCCGTAACCGCAGCGGAAACGTAAACGGGATGCAACAGACACGTCTGATATCAACAGCATTGCTTATAAAGAAAACACCACTACATTAATTTACAACGTATTACATTGTTCCGAGTTTCGTTACCGTCTAGGCGTTAACACATAAGTTTTACCGATAGTACATTAACATATTTAATACAAAATAAAGACCCTTAAGCTTCCACAAAATAGCACACATCATCAAGCACGTATCACTCATTCCAATTTGGGTGTACCTAGAAAGCATGTAAAGAAAACGGGTCAACTACGAATAGTTGGTGAATTTCACTAATTTAAGTAAACGATGACAAATCACTATAATAATCATATATTAGCGATGTAATTATGCTGAGCCCACAAGTGAAACATCTGTTAACCCAGAAACATTTCTAGTGACATCTGGGGACACTGTTAACCCAGTACTGTACCCATTCTGGGGGCAATGTTAACCCAGTAACACTTCTAGTGACATCTGGGGACACTGTTAACCCAGTACTGTACCCATTCTGGGGGCAATGTTAACCCAGAACACTGTTGCGGAACCTTACAATATTAGCATCTCAGATAATTACCATCTTAGTACATTTCCGTACGATTCCCGTATAATAAACAATATAAAAATACACGCAATTTCCATACGTTCAGTCGTACTTAAACATTTTGATAGGAACATGCTTTCCGCCCCGGGAAAATATTTAAAACAATTCAGTAAAAAGGGGCTCGTGAAACTCACCTTATCGTGAGTCAGTATGTAGTACAGTGAACAGCTATTAGCTCGAATCTGTAATATGATTCCTAAGTCGTTACTATACAATTTCTATTAATATAATTTAAATCCGTGTCAACTGGTACATCTGGGGACATTGTTAACCCAGTACTGTACTCGATCCGGGGACAATGTTAACCCAGAGACACTTCGCGGGACTCAGATTGTGATATTGCTTAAAGTTTAACCGTCGAAATTATTATTATGTTTTCCCCGTTTTGCGTGTCTAGCACGGTTATCCGTTTTTACGTTTCAAAAATGAGTTTGGTCACACACGACCCGAAAATAGTGTTTAACTGATATTTTAGTTAAAGCCGTGAATTTAGAGCTCGGTTTAGACACCCCGTTTGGCCGCGGGGCCCGTTTCCGTCATTAGTACACCGGAAACTGCTAAATCGGGTAAAGTTACCCAAATCATCCGAATTATTCTCGGATGATTTATTTTTACTTGATTAACTTAGTTTCATGAAAATAGTCCATTTTTAGGGTTTTTATACACCAGTCAGCTCGCTTAGGCGAACTTTGCCGGTTTACGCGTTTTAAGCTTTAAAAGTTTGTTTTTATTTTCTTTTTAGCACAAATAATTATCCGTTTGGTCTTGGATCTTGAAGTTTTGCACAAAACACTTTTTGACAGTAAGGAATTTTATAAAAATATTTCCAGAATTAATTTTTATATTTAACATTTATTTATCTATTTTTAAACGTCATTTAAACACTAAATATGTCGAAAATACCAAACAACCTTAGAAAAATCCCAAATTTTTCTGGGATGACCCCTGCCATCCACATAGTTCCCTGTAATTTTTCCAGAACCAAAATCTCATTTTTCTTGCCATTTTTACTAAAATCGAGCTAGAAAACCCTAGAACTCGTTTTACCGAAAAGACTACTTAGACTTCTCCAATGGACCTGAAATTTTGTGTGTGACTTTTACATGTTATTAAAAGCTTATCTGGAATTTTCCAGAAGTTTTCATGATGTTTAGCTATTTTTCACCATTTTTAGCCAAAACCGAGCATTAAATTCACCAAATATTCATCCTTTATCCAAAAATTACCAAATTTTCACAGATCTCATATTTTCATGTGTAGATCATCTCTGTGAAATTTCATGACCCAACTCTAAGTTTATCACAATCTGTCCAAGTCATAAAAATCATAGGAAAAACCGAACTACCTTGTGTTTCTAGCTTTAGATCGCAAAGATCTTGCTTTCTAGCCTTTGCTAGCAACTAGATATAACACCTACAAGCACAATAACACCACACCAAGCAAGTTACACCCACAATCAAGCCATTTCTTTCATGGTTTCGGTTAAGACATCAAAACAAAGATTTTAACCGTAAAAATTCGTTTTTGACTCTTTTAACTCCTTTCTTGGACCAAGATCCCTTGTATAACTTGTATACATCACTTGATCATGCAAGAATCGGTTTCATCTCGGGTTTTCACCCATTTTTCATTTGAAACCTCATTTTCTTGTAAATGACTCGAGAAAAGAAGATGAACACGACTATAATCCAATCTTTACCTCGGTTTCTTGGTATAAATCAAAGGGAAGTTGGATGAATGTTTGAAGGGTTGAGAGAATTTGAGTTTGGTTGATTGAGAAAAAAGAAAAAAATGAAGGCTAATGCCTTCACTTGGACCGATCGGTCTTCATAAGGTGTGGGGGTGGGGCCCACACCTCCAATCTTGGCCACACATTCGGATTGTGTAATCCGGATAATGTTTTGGATAATCTGGTTCAGTTCGTTTTTCGGTTAAACGTGTAATTCGGCTTAAAACGAGGCTAAAACGGTCGTTTTTCGGCTTAAAAAAATGAAATTTATATAAAACCGATTTAAAAACTTTAAAAACTTAAACCATGACATTTATTGACTTAACACATCATATTGTCGGTAATTGTGCATCTTTTTCGGCTTGATCGATCGCCTCTTGCTTGGTTTGGTATTAAAGGTTTCGTTTAACGTACCGACGTACCATTAAATCGAAATTCTTTTCTGTGCTTTATTTCACTTATCCCGAAGCTTTAATACTTCGTAAACATCACTAAACATTATATATTTCGTCTATAATGTAATCCCCGATTCATTCGGGTTTCAATAACCGTCAATCGGTTAACCGTACTTCCAATACGATTAACTGTATAATCGAGTATAATTCGTACCGTGAATCATACATACTCGTATAATTTCATATATTCAGTATTAAATGACACATAAATAGTATATACCGGCTAGGGTATACCTGAATTTGCCGGAATCGTTACATTCTCCCCCGTTACAAAAATTTCGTCCTCGAAATTTTACGCGTCAACTACTTCATTTTGAGGAAATAGGTGGGGGTATTTCTTCCGAAATTCGTCCTTTCGTTCCCATGTATATTCTGGGCCTCGTTGCGAATTCCATCTAACTTTGACCAACGAGATCTTATTGTGTCTAAGTTGCTTGATTTTCCCGTCCACTATTTCTATGGGTTCCTCTAAGAAATTAAGCTTATCACTTATTTGGACACCCTCTAAGGGTAACACCGATGTCTCATCCGACAGACACCTTTTCAAGTTCGACACGTGAAACACATTGTGAACTGCACTCAGTTCATCAGGCAGTTCTAATCGGTATGCTACAGGACCGATTTTTGCAGTAATGTCGAATGGTCCAATGTATCTAGGGGCTAACTTCCCCGCCTTTCCAAATCTGACTACTCCTTTCCAAGGTGATACTTTCAAATACACTTTATCACCTTTCTCAAATGATAACGGTTTTCGACGGGTATCGGCATAACTCTTCTGCCGATCCCGCGCGGCCTTCAGATTGTTCCTAATTTCAAGGATTTTGCTGGTCGTTTCCTGGACCAGGTCCGATCTAATAACCTGTGTGTCGCCCACTTCAGTCCAACAGAGTGGTGATCGGCACTTCCGTCCATACAATGCTTCGTAAGGTGCTGCCTTTATACTGCTATGGTAACTGTTATTATAGGAAAATTCAACTAGTGGGAGATGTTGATCCCAATTTCCCTTAAAATCCAGTACGCATGCACGAAGCAAATCCTCCAGCGTTTGGATGATCCTCTCAGACTGACCGTCGGTCTGAGGGTGGTAAGCTGTGCTTAGATCAATACGTGTTCCCAGCGCTTCTTGGACAGCTTTCCAAAGATTGGAGGTAAAATGGCTATCCCGATCGGAGATGATCGAGATGGGTATACCATGACGAGACACAATTTCATTTATATAAATCTGCGCAAGTCTCTCAGTGTTATAATTATTCCTAATCGGAATAAAATGTGCCGATTTGGTTAATCGATCCACGATTACCCAAATTGCATCATGTCCTCGGGACGTCTTGGGGAGATGTGTCACAAAATCCATCGTGATCTGCTCCCACTTCCATTCAGGAATTTCCGGTTGTTGTAACATTCCCGAGGGCTTCTGGTGCTCCGCCTTAACCCTCGCACAAGTCGTACACTTACCGACATACGTGGCTATATCTTTTTTCATACCCGGCCACCAGTAGTATTCCTTCACATCCTTGAACATCTTATCCGATCCCGGATGTATGGAATATTTCGATTTATGCGCTTCGTCCATGATTAATTCACGAAGGTCATGGAGGGTCGGGATCCAAATCCGATTTTCGAAATAGAGAATTTCGTCCACGCGCTGTTCGAAATTCTTCTCGTTACCGTAAAGTCCCTCTTTTTCCAATTGTTCCTCTTTCAACGCCTCGCGTTGAGCAACTTGAACCAGGTCCGAAAGGTTCGACTGGACTATCATCCCCAGCGCTCGCACTCGCAATGGCTTAACCCGATCCTTCCTACTCAAGACATCGGCTACGACGTTAGCCTTGCCGGGGTGATAACGGATGTCACAGTCATAGTCGCTTAATAACTCGACCCATCTTCGTTGCCTCATATTCAGTTCTTTCTGATCGAATATGTGTTGCAAACTTTTATGATCGGTGAAGATGGTGCACTTTGTACCATAGAGATAATGTCTCCAGATTTTAAGTGCGAAGATAACTGCTCCCAGCTCTAAGTCATGAGTAGTGTAATTTTTCTCATGTACTTTTAACTGTCGAGAAGCATAGGCTATAACCTTATTATTCTGCATCAACACGCATCCTAACCCTCTACGGGATGCGTCACAATACACGACAAAACCATCGTCTCCGTCGGGGAGACTTAAGATCGGCGCTTGGCACAATCTTTGTTTTAGGGTTTTAAACGCCGTTTCCTGCTCTTCTCCCCATTCATACTTTCGATCCTTTTGAGTCAGAAGGGTTAAAGGTTGGGCGATGCTGGAAAAGTTCTCTATAAATCGACGATAGTATCCAGCTAAGCCTAAGAATTGGCGGATTTCCTTTGGCGATTTAGGCGCTTGCCAATTCTTAACTGCTTCAACCTTACTTGGATCAACGTGTATTCCTTGATGGTTTATAACGTGACCAAGGAATTGCACTTCTTGTAACCAGAAGTTACACTTGGAGAATTTTGCATACAACTTCTCCTGATTTAGAAGCTCTAAAATTAATCTTAAGTGTTGCTCTTGCTCTTCTTTACTCTTCGAGTATATCAAAATATCGTCAATAAACACGATGACGAATTTGTCGAGGTAGGGTTTACAGACTCGATTCATGAGATCCATGAACACTGCTGGCGCATTTGTTAGCCCAAAAGGCATAACTAAGAACTCGTAATGGCCGTAGCGAGTCCGGAATGCGGTTTTTGGGATATCCTCCTCCTGAATTCTAACCTGATGGTATCCCGATCTAAGATCTATTTTTGAGAAGTAGCTCGCACCTTGTAGTTGGTCGAACAGGTCATCAATTCGGGGAAGAGGGTACCTATTTTTGATTGTTAACTTGTTCAATTCCCTGTAATCAATGCACATTCTAAGGCTCCCGTCCTTCTTTTTCACGAATAGTACAGGTGCACCCCACGGGGAATAACTAGGACGTATAAATCCTTTATCCAACAATTCTTGCAACTGATTGGATACTTCTTGCATCTCAGATGGTGCAAGCCGGTAGGGTGCCTTAGCAACAGGGCCAGCTTGAGGTAATAAATCGATTCTGAATTCGACCTGGCGGGTTGGCGGTAATCCAGGAAGTTCTTCTGGGAAAACTTGTGGAAATTCGCGTACCACTGGAATATCATCCACCCGTTTCTCCTCAGAATCAGTGGCCGTCAAGCTTGCTAGATACGCCACGCATCCCTGGTGTATATATTTTAACACCTTGAGGTGGGATATAAATGGTATCATGGTGCCTGACTTTTCTCCTTGCACTAATACCTCTTCGTCATCCGACACCCGGATCTTGACGATTTTCTTTTCACAGTTTATTTCTACTTTGTTACGTGCTAACCAATCCATTCCCACTATCACATCAAAACTACCCAATTCTACCGGTAACAAGTCAATCGGAAGGGATTGATCGTTCAGAATAAAAGGGCAATTCCGAACTATTCGATTAACTATCATGGTTTTACCGTTAGCGACTTCTACGGTATAAGGTTCTATGGTTTCACCAATTGGAAGGTTTGCTATCGATAGGAACTTAACGGAGACAAAACTTCTATCGGCGCCCGTATCAAATAATACAGAAGCGTAATGATCAGAGACGAGGAAGGTACCTGTCACTACGCTGGGGTCTTGGCGTGCCTCGCTCGCCCCCATCACGAATGCTTGGCCTCTTGCCGGGTTGGACGACGATGCCTGACCCGCGGTTTGCCTCCCATTTCCTCCCTGGTTCAGTTTCGGACAGTTTCTCTTGAAGTGATCTGTGCTGCCGCATTAAAAGCAAGCATGGCTGGTGGTCATCACTTGATTTCCTTGTGGGTTTTGTTGTCGGGCTGGTTGGGTCCTAACTGGTTGCGCACGGATAGGTTGAGGTTGAGGTTCAGATTGTTCAGGTTTGTTCTACATCTCGGTGCGTAGTGCCCTTCCCTGCCACACCGATGGCACACTACCCCCCTGCACTCGCCACCATGCTGGTTACCGCATTTCCCACACCTAGGAAACGTCCTTGTCTGCGGTCCCTGCCTTCCGCCTGAACTAGTCATGGGGTAGTTCTGGGCAGCGGGCCTAGCACGTTTACCTTGCTGCTTCTCCTGGATCCTATGGTCATACGTACCCCGTTTTCCCCCAGCAGACTCTCCTGCCACCTTCAGTGACCCACTCCTCACGAAATCGTAGGTGACGATACCAGCTTGCGTCACCACACCCTCAAACGTCTGGTGTCCCCCAGCGTTGACTATACTCCTCACTACTGGAGTTAGTCCCCAAATATAACGCTCAACCCTCTTCGACTCTGGGGTGACCAACCATGGTACCAATCGCGACAACTTATTAAACCGGTTTGTATAACCCAAGTTGTCTGCCCCCTGCATCTCCAGGTTCCACAATTCGTTTTCTAATTTCTACAATTCATTTTTCGGGCAGAAATGTCCCAGTACAAGAGCCTTGAGCTCTGTCCAGGTCATGCGGTTTGTCGCCGCCTGACCGCGAGTCTGCACTATCGTGTTCCACCATGTCAAGGCATGGTCCGTGAATGTGCAGGTAGCATACTTAACAACACAATCCTCGGGGTAGTTGCTGATATTCACAACGGATTCTATTTTCTCGATCCACTTAACCAACCCATTTGGTCCTTCAGACCCGCTAAACTCTAGGGGTTTGCACAACATAAAGTCTTTGATCGAACATCCCCTGGATGCAGGAATCGGTTCAGTATGGTTCGTCTCTACAGTAGGTATAGGGCCATTACTGTCTGTAACGACCACCCTAGGCGGTGCGTCATTTCCCGGAATCAGGTTATCATTCTGTGGAGGATTAGCATTTTGTTCCCCGTCATTATTGGTGGCCGTTTGATTGCTCGGAGGGGTTGGATTGGTCGAATTGTTAATACTGGCGGCGATGCGCGATACTATATCCGGTATCGCCGCCTCTAACTGTTGAGCAATCAAATGACTCACATCTACTTCCGACATTTGAGCTGATCATTTTGGTGCCATTCTACACAACATCAAGAAAATACTTATAATTAATACAAGTTCCAATCATAACACACAACCCACATTCCATTCATTAATAAACATCAGTACATATTACATCAACGTCAGTTCATATACTTTCCTGTCATCATTACATAGGTTAAGTTTTCATACATAGGGCCTATGTCGGCATCATCTCGACATAACCCGCAATGGGTCAGTGCTTGAATGATACCCAAAAGTATCTATAATGATATACCCCAAAAGAGACCCCCTAAGGGCCAGTGGTTGTATTATAACTACCCAAGATTCACTCTATGTTAGCATCACCACTAACTGCTTACACAGAGTATCAAAAAGCGGTCCCTGATTACTACCATCCTAACATAACTAACTACGGTGGTATACCAACCCCACCAACACAGCCACCAACACCACCATCACAGCCAACATACCCCGGATCCGCGTTTCCATCCGGTCGACCCTCCACTGGGAGTATGAGCACTCCCTCCTCAACTGGTCAATCGCATACTTGCAATCCAGTATGCGGTCCCCCAGATACATCCTCCTTTGTACTCCCACTGTCAGGGCGGCGGAGTGCTCATTCTCTTGCTCGGTGAGTACTCGAAGCCATGCCGCCGCGTCCCTTTCCTGCCTAGGAAGACCCCACACAGGTGGAGTCATAGGCTCGGGCTGGGAGCGGGAGGACTCGCCCCGACGGGTAGCAGGTCTGGGTGGGGGAGAGGTAGGTGGGACATGCGGGACACTGATCCGCGCCGTGAGGCGGGGTCCGAATCCGGGAGGGATAGGGGTGGCCTGTGGTGCGGGTGGGGTGGGGGATCTGACAATCCTGACTGGGGAGGACTGGCTAGAGCTCCTACGACTAGCCTCGCTAGGCTCAGAGCTGGATGATATGCGTAGACTCCCAGAGTTCCCGGAGCTGATTTCCTCCGGGTCCTCCTCCACCGATAAACTATGAGTTCTCGACATTCTTACCTGCACACAAGTTAATCAAACATATAGTTCTTTCCATAGTGTAAACCATAATCAAATTAATATACACTTACTTATACAACTTGACCACATAACAATATTATCATATATTTACACATATGTTGCCAATTTTACCTATTAAAGTCCCCCGTGACTTCCCCTGAATTCCCTCGTGCAGACAAGTCTGTTATTATGTTCCGGACCATAATAACTCACTTGTCCATCCAAGTTCATCCAGATCTTGTCACTATAAATTATTAGTTGATATTCAGATCCTATAATACTTGAGCTACTGGTTATATTTTAGGTATCTTTTTAAAGACATCCTAATTCTTTATAACCAATGGCTCTGATACCAAGTTCTGTAACACCCCGTAACCGCAGCGGAAACGTAAACGGGATGCAACAGACACGTCTGATATCAACAGCATTGCTTATAAAGAAAACACCACAACATTAATTTACAACGTATTACATTGTTCCGAGTTTCGTTACCGTCTAGGCGTTAACACATAAGTTTTACCGATAGTACATTAACATATTTAATACAAAATAAAGACCCTTAAGCTTCCACAAAATAGCACACAAAATCAAGCACGTATCACTCATTCCAATTTGGGTGTACCTAGAAAGCATGTAAAGAAAACGGGTCAACTACGAATAGTTGGTGAATTTCACTAATTTAAGTAAACGATGACAAATCATTATAATAATCATATATTAGCGATGTAATTATGCTGAGCCCACAAGTGAAACCTCTGTTAACCCAGAAATATTTCTAGTGACATCTGGGGACACTGTTAACCCAGTATTGTACCCATTCTGGGGCAATGTTAACCCAGTAACACTTCTAGTGACATCTGGGGACACTGTTAACCCAGTACTGTACCCATTCTGGGGGCAATGTTAACCCAGAACACTGTTGCGGAACCTTACAATATTAGCATCTCAGATAATTACCATCTTAGTACATTTCCGTACGATTCCCGTATAATAAACAATATAAAAATACACGCAATTTCCATACGTTCAGTATGTACTTAAACATTTTGATAGGAACATGCTTTCCACCCCGGGAAAATATTTAAAACAATTCAGTAAAAAGGGGCTCGTGAAACTCACCTTATCGTGAGTCAGTATGTAGTACAGTGAACAGCTATTAGCCCGAATCTGTAATATGATTCCTAAGTCGTTACTATACAATTTCTATTAATATAATTTAAATCCGTGTCAACCGGTACATTTGGGGACATTGTTAACCCAGTACTGTACTCGATCCGGGGACAATGTTAACCCAGAGACACTTCTCAGGACTTAGATTGTGATATTGCTTAGAGTTTAACCGTCGAAATTATTATTATTATGTTTTTCACGTTTTGCGTGTCTAGCACGGTTATCCGTTTTTACGTTTCAAAAATGAGTTTGGTCACACACGACCCGAAAATAGTGTTTAACTGATATTTTAGTTAAAGCCGTGAATTTAGAGCTCGGTTTAGACACCCCGTTTGGCCGCGGGGCCCGTTTCCGTCATTAGTACACCGGAAACTGCTAAATCGGGTAAAGTTACCCAAATCATCCGAATTATTCTCGGATGATTTATTTTTACTTGATTAACTTAGTTTCATGAAAATAGTCCATTTTTAGGGTTTTTATACACCAGTCAGCTCGCTTAGGCGAACTTTGCCGGTTTACGCGTTTTAAGCTTTAAAAGTTTGTTTTTATTTTCTTTTTAGCACAAATAATTATCCGTTTGGTCTTGGATCTTGAAGTTTTGCACAAAACACTTTTTGACAGTAAGGAATTTTATAAAAATATTTCCAGAATTAATTTTTATATTTAACATTTATTTATCTATTTTTAAACGTCATTTAAACACTAAATATGTCGAAAATACCAAACAACCTTAGAAAAATCCCAAATTTTTCTGGGATGACCCCTGCCATCCACATAGTTCCCTGTAATTTTTCCAGAACCAAAATCTCATTTTTCATACCATTTTTACTAAAATCGAGCTAGAAAACCCTAGAACTCGTTTTACCGAAAAGCCTACTTAGACTTCTCCAATGGACCTGAAATTTTGTGTGTGACTTTTACATGTTATGAAAAGCTTATCTGGAATTTTCCAGAATTTTTCATGATGTTTAGCTATTTTTCACCATTTTTAGCTAAAACCGAGCATTAAATTCACCAAATATTCATCCTTTATCCAAAAATTACCAAATTTTCACAGATCTCATATTTTCATGTGTAGATCATCTCTGTGAAATTTCATGACCCAACTCTAAGGTTATCACAATCTGCCCAAGTCATAAAAATCATAGGAAAAACCGAACTACCTTGTGTTTCTAGCTTTAGATCGCAAAGATCTTGCTTTCTAGCCTTTGCTAGCAACTAGATATAACACCTACAAGCACAATAACACCACACCAAGCAAGTTACACCCACAATCAAGCCATTTCTTTCATGGTTTCGGTTAAGACATCAAAACAAAGATTTTAACCGTAAAAATTCGTTTTTGACTCTTTTAACTCCTTTCTTGGACCAAGAACCCTTGTATAACTTGTATACATCACTTGATCATGCAAGAATCGGTTTCTTCTCTGGTTTTCACCCATTTTTCATTTGAAACCTCATTTTCTTGTAAATGACTCGAGAAAAGAAGATGAACACGACTATAATCCGATCTTTACCTCGGTTTCTTGGTATAAATCAAAGGGAAGTTGGATGAATGTTTGAAGGGTTGAGAGAATTTGAGTTTGGTTGATTGAGAAAAAAGAAAAAAATGAAGGCTAATGCCTTCACTTGGACCGATCGGTCTTCATAAGGTGTGGGGGTGGGGCCCACACCTCCAATCTTGGCCACACATTCGGATTGTGTAATCCGGATAATGTTTTGGATAATCTGGTTCAGTTCGTTTTTCGATTAAACGTGTAATTCGGCTTAAAACGAGGCTAAAACGGTCGTTTTTCGGCTTAAAAAAATGAAATTTATATAAAACCGATTTAAAAACTTTAAAAACTTATACCATGACATTTATTGACTTAACACATCATATTGTCGGTAATTGTGCATCTTTTTCGGCTTGATCGATCGCCTCTTGCTTGGTTTGGTATTAAAGGTTTCGTTTAACGTACCGACGTACCATTAAATCGAAATTCTTTTCTGTGCTTTATTTCACTTATCCCGAAGCTTTAATACTTCGTAAACATCACTAAACATTATATATTTCGTCTATAATGTAATCCCTGATTCATTCGGGTTTCAATAACCGTCAATCGGTTAACCGTACTTCCAATACGATTAACTGTATAATCGAGTATAATTCGTACCGTGAATCATACATACTCGTATAATTTCATATATTCAGTATTAAATGACACATAAATAGTATATACCGGCTAGGGTATACCTGAATTTGCCGGAATCGTTACAACAATAGGTTCATCATCAGTTGCTAAACCTTTTCCCTTTTCTTTGCTTTTTCTCACCTCTTCTTCATCCTCTTGCTCATCACTTCCAAACTCATCAATTTCTCTAAATAAGTTTTCCAACTCAGAGTCATGCTCTACCCTCTTGGAACTAGCTTCTTGATCATCATTTGCCTCAGTGTGTTCTAGTTCCTCAATAGCAGCATTCTCATCCACATTCTCTACTGTCATCTCCTCATCCACAATCTCAGTCATTTCTTCTGTAAGTACAACCTCTTCATCATCATTGGTTTCTTCTTCTCTTACTTCCATTACAGATTCATCACTATCATCATAATTGTTCATTAATATCTTCAAAGCATCAATACTATCAATACTTTCAGCATCAGTCATAACCACATCATTATCATCTATATTCTCCCCCTGTTTTGGGGCAGCTGAGGTCTTCTCAACCTCCTTCACCAGGGTTTGAACTTTCAATTCAGCCTCTACCAGCCTCTGCAGCAACATCACATTATCTCCAGTCACCTCCTCATTCCTCATTTTCAACTCCTGATTCTCTTTCAACACTTCCTCAATTCTCCTTCTTAACTCAGCATTCTCCAACATTAGATCAATATTTCTTTGAAGTGTGTTATCTTGTTGGCTTGAGGGTGGGGTTGTAGGGAATGGTTCATAAGTGGGTTGTTCAGTGACGGGTGGAGATTGTGTGTGTTGTGGGCTAGGTATAAATGGTTCTGATTGGATTTGGCTTATAAGTGGTGAAGTATGTGGTTGTGGTGAGTGTTGTGTGGAGGTTTCAGGTTGGTCTAAGGTAAGGGTTTGAGGTGGTGTTTGAGGTGGTGAGGTTGGTGGTGGTGAGTGTGGTAGTGTAGGAATAGGTTGTTCAAGTTCTTCTATTTGCTCCCCCTGTTCAGGTGACATAATTCCCATTTCCAAACCATCTCCACCTTCATTTCCATCAACATCATCATCAGAATCTCCTTCATCACTGTCATCATCACCCCCTTCTTCCTCCTCTGAGCTCAGCTCAGGCACAGGCATTACAGCCAGATCATGGTTTAACAACCAAGGTAAAATTTCAAATGGAACACTTGCATCAAAGTTATTAGAGACACCTGGATTTTTTATTCTCTTGTACGTATCAGGATCTTGTAGTTTATGTGTGTCTCCAATTGTTGGTAAATCTTGTAATACACTATTAAATATGATCTGCAGGAATCTTGGGTACTGTAAAAATCTTTTTCTTTCTGGTTTCTTCAGATTCCCCACTAACCCATCAAAAATCATCTTGGAAAAGTTAAAGGGCAGATCAAAAATTGTTCCAACAGTGGCATTTGCTAGATCAAGACTCATCAGAGTCCATGATCCCTTCCTCGGAGCAAATCCATGAATGATATGATGAATAAGAAATCTGTATAGCATCGGAAACAGACCCTTCTGAAACTGTCCCTCATGGACATTTCCTTGATATCCCATCGTTTCTTTAAAAATCTTCAATAAGTGCTTTGTATTGAAGTTGATGTGATTGTGATCATCGTCATTTAGTCTCAAACATCTTCTGATCAACCTTTCAGTGATCTGTATCTCCTGTCTGGCCACGGTTGCTTCTATTCGTTTTCCATTTACATCTTCAACTAGCTCTGCTGATCTCCAGAAATCCAGGGAGTGATTTCTGTAAATAGTTGGGCTTTCGGTGAGAGCGAAGCTGATATTTGACCGTGCCATCCATAATATCATCCGAGCCTTCGGTTCATTCTCTGGTGTAACTTGTAGTAACGCGCACATGTTGTGCTTTGGCTCAAAAACATACTTTGGCTCGTTATCTGCCATATCTGCAATACATAAACAAACACATTCAAAGTGAAATTAGACATAAAGTTCAGTACTTTAGACAATTTCAGTGTATAAAAAAATGAAGAAGATAGGGAGAAATCTTCAAGAACCTGCTCTTCGACAAATTTATAACCTAAACACATAAACAGAGTGTTATTACTCGAATTCATAATCAAGTCACATTACAATCTAATCGTGATCGGAAAACATAATATTTAATGCATACCGAGTAGGAATTAGAAGGCTGACAAAAATTAGGGTTTGGATTAATGTTGAATTCGATAAGTCGATTATATTTCTTAGTGAGGAAGGATTTGCAGTGGAAGGAGAGAGAGAAGGAAATAATGTTGAAAAATTTTCCTAAGTCCCTCTTTTATACATTTTGAAAGTGGGTTTTAAATGCTTTTTGTCTTCTTGTGAATTACTAGCTGTCAACCAGTAACATTATCCACTTGATATATTAAAAACATTTAATTTCATTTAAGATCATAATACCTTAATCGAAAGGTTAATATATCCAAGGTTTACTCGGTCTACTTCCACTAACAAACCTTACTCGGTCAAACTTTGCTCGGAAATTTTCATTTTGGAATGTACAAAGTTTGCCCGAATACTTTCATTTTCAAATCATGCTAGATCAAGTAAATTAATTTAAAGTTAAGACATAATGAAGAAAGCTTACCCGAAATACTTGATTTCTTGAGAAATTAATCACAAGGCAAATAATCAAATATAGTTATCAAATAAACAATCTCACTAAGAATCAATTAAGATCCTCACAAAGATTTCTCAAATTCAAATTAAAACTCATCTAGCATGAACACTAAAAAATCATAATCACATTTTGTCATATTAACTAACATATTCAAACAACGTATTCATTCAAGTATGAATCTAAACAATTTCATCATACTAACTTACATATTCAATCAATGCATTCATTCAAGTATGCTTGTATACATAGTGTGCTCGAGCACTCTTTCAAATGTAAAGTGTGTTCGGACAACAAACTTATGCAAAGTATACCCGAATAACTTTCATATAGTACAAAGTGTGCTCGAAAAGAAATTATAGCAGACAGTGTACTCGGAAAGTTAATGTTTTGAAAATTACCAAGTATATTGAAGGAACACAAGTGTACCCGAAATATAAAGTGTGCTCGGTAAACAAAATTTGGCTGAAAACACTTGTAATTTCAAAGAAATCATAAACACACATATCACAGAGCATGCTCGGAATGAAATTAAACACATAAACATTTAAGTGTGCTATAGTCTAAAATTTCATAGAGCTTACCCGAAAATCCTAAGTTAGCACTAAGCTTGCTAGGATAAACACATTCAATCATCAGGTATGCCCTTGTTCGAGGAAACTTATCATATCAAACCATACCCGAAAAATGACAAACTTAAATAGTAACATCTAAGCGTGCCCGGAAAGATTAACAAGCCTTTCCTAACAACATATTCACTCAAAGCTTACTCGGTGTACTTACCTAAGTTCACAAAGTTTGCTTGAAAACACAATCAGCATGTAACATGCATAGCTTACTCGAAACTAGCATATAACATGCATAGCTTGCTCGAAACAAGAATTTCTTGTTAAAAGATAGCTATTTCATCACATAATCATCTCAAGACTTCAAGCTTACTCGGGAAAGTGAGTGCAACAGTGTACTCTACCCGAAAAGTGTAAACACTTCAAAGTATGCTCGAAAATCATAAAGTTAGTCAGAAATGACTAAGCTTACTCGGAAAGGTTGAAAACTGTCAAACCTTACCCGAAACAACATATTCACACATAAACAAGTCAAAAATGACTAAGTTTACTCGGAAAGGTTGAAAACTGTCAAACCTTACCCGAAACAACATATTCACACATAGACAACTGTTTTGTACTCGGAAAGCTTAAACCTTACCCGAAAATACATATTCAAACAGTTTGTGCTCGAGAAGGTTATAAATCATCAAACCTTACTCGAACTTACATATACACACATAATCAACTGTTTTGTACTCGGAAAGGTTAAACCTTACCCGAAAATACATATTCAAACAGTTTGTGCTCGAGAAGGTTATAAATCATCAAACCTTACTCGAACTTACATATTCAACCTATTTTAGGCAAAATGCAACACTTTTTGACTTAAACCACTTTTCAAAGACATTTCTAAGTTATGTATCATTTCAGAACATAGTTTAAGAGCAAATGGTGCATTTAGAGATCAAATTTCAGTTATACTTCACTTCAAAACAATTTCTTTTATAAACTGAAAAGATCTCAGGAATAGGATCATATTGACTAAGTAGCTTTCTCAATACTTCACTCTCAGCATTATTATAACAACTTAGATAGGTTAACAGCAGGTATAAACTTAGCATGATTTTCATCTCTTTGGTGATATGATTAAGGTTCAATTTGAGCATAATGCAATAATGGTCAACACTGTGCTCTGATGCCTCATATCTCTTCTCAAAGCTTATTTGGCTTTCTCCAGATCACCCCAATTTGACTCCAACTTCCTGTATTTGGTCAAAAATAGTTTTTGTATGACAGAACTTATTGTATTTTTGCATTTTTAGATTCAAACATATATAGAGGTTGAACGTTGGACTTACAGTTAGCAACATGCCTTTCATTCAAGATGAGACAGATTTTATCCACATCTTTGTAGTTCTTGTTGTAACCCTCTTGTTTGATAAAATATTTAAAACATTTATCAACTTTTGGTTGATTTATTCATTCTTCCCCTTGTTTTTGATATTTTCTCAAAGTTTCTTAAAGCATGTTCTTTGTCATATTTAAAAAAATGTTTCATTTTGGTTGACCAAATAACAACAGGCTCGTGTATGACTGGGTAATCACTTTTCTGCCATATCATTCGGAGAGATCTATCTTGAGGCATGCAAAACAACTATACATCTCCACATAAAGATTAGCATATTCATTATGTTTATATCACCTTAGATTTTACATCATCATGGGAAAGCAACCATACATGTTAATGACTATACTAAGATCTTTTTAGCCTATTAATTCCATATGATCAGCTAAGTAGTCAATGTACTATCATTTCCCATAAATACAGTTTAATATTCAATCACCCCAATACCTCTTTATTGTCAGGTTAATGGCTATCCTGTTTGACCAAAGTTGGTCAACAGGACCAAACATACATGTGAATATATGTCCTGTCAAAGTTAGAGTTATTGACATAGTTTTAAGTGAAGAAATAAGAAACAAGTCATAATTGCCCCAAATGCATTCAGTTTTCAGGTCAATGGCTATCCTTTGAATCTATAGAGATTTAAGGACCAAACATACACAAGTGCATGTCCTTCCAACTGGGCAAATGACATAATTTTCAGCAAAAATAACTACTTGAGACTTTCCCTTTTAAAAGAAATCTTCTTTTAAGCTTCTTAAAAGCTTGAACTGAATAATCTTATCATATCTCTACACCATTAATCAACTTGCTCATGTTTTGACCAAAATATAGTATTTATGCAAAATTCATTATAAATTTCATTGAATCACTTAATTTTGACATAAAACACATTTTGACACAAACAGTTGCTTCACATACTCAAATCTTAATCATTCTTTCATCATCAAGAAAAACAGATTGTACTCACATTCAATGTCTATTCTATCTTAACAACTTCAGAAGATCAGATTAAGAACATATTCAAGTAATCATAAACATGTGATTACTCATGACATTATATAAGCAATTAATCTCACCTAAACAGATCAAACTACTTATCATAACATCAAATCAGTTAACATGATAGTCAAGAATTATCATCAATTTCAAACAAATTGCACAGGTAGTTACTTAACCACCTATCAGTTAACTTCAAAACAGTGACATAATCAAAACATATTCAATCAACATTCAGTTGAAACGTATTCAATATGTGTAATCTCTAAGAAAAGAATCAGTTATCACATAGAGACACACATACAAGCAGTTAAGTTACATAACATTTAACATGCTCAGTAACATTTTCAGTAACATACTCAGTAACATATTCAGCAACATATTCAGCAACATATTCAGCAACATATTCAACATGTGTGACCTCTTCTAAAATATTCAAGTAGCATATAGAGGTACACAACCAAGCACACATCCTTAATCAGATTTCATCAGAGTTGATCATCCCCAGGGCTTTCAAAAGAAAGTTGAACCTGGTTCTATCAAGTGGTTTGGTGAATCGGTCAGCTAGATTATCACTTGTATCAACTCTTTGCATTTCAATCAAACCTTTTTCACTGCAATATCTGATGAAGTGATGTCTGATTTCAATGTGCTTAGGCTTAGAATGTTGCACAGGATTCTTAACAGTAAAATATGCAGCAGTATTATCAATCAGAATAGGGGTGTTTAGAAAATTCAAACCATAGTCCAGCATCTGATTCTGAATCCAGAGAACTTGTGCACAGCAGGCAGATGCAGCAACATATTCAGCTTCTGCAGTAGAGATTGACACTGTGGTTTGTTTCTTGCATTGCCATGACACTAGCCTTTCACCTAAAAACTGGCATCCCCCTGATGTTGACTTTCTACTCATATTGCATCCATCATAATCACTGTCTGTATATGCAATCAGATCAAAGGATTGGTTCTTTGGATACCAAATCCCTAAGTCTGGTCTTCCCTTCAAATATCTGAATATTTTTTTCACAGCATTCATGTGGGAGACTTATGGATTTGATTGGAACCTAGCACATACACAAACAGCAAACATGATATCTGGTCTTGTTGCAGTCAGATACATCAGAGATCCAATCTTGGCTCTGTATTCATGTTTATCAACTGACTCCCCCTTTTCATCAGCTATCATCTTTTCTTTGGTGTCCATTGGAGTTGAGGCAGCCTTGTAATCATGACAGTTGAACTTATTCAAAATGTCCCGCACATACTTAGCTTGGTGAATGAAGATTCCTTCATCCTTTTGTTGAACTTGCAGTCCCAGAAAGAAATTCATTTCACCCATGGAACTCATGCTGTACTTGGACTTCATCACCTCTTCAAACTCCAAACACATATTTTCATTTGTAGATCCAAAGATGATATCATCAACATAGACTTGTAAAAGCAGCAAATCTGATCCTTTTCTTCTGTAGAAGAGTGTCTTGTCAATGGCTCCCTTTGTGAAACCATTTTCAAGTGAATGAGTTGATAGCTCATCATACCATGCTCTAGGAGCCTGATGCAATCCATAAAGGGCTTTGTTTAACTTATAAACCCTGTTTGGATACATAGGATCCTCAAAACCTGGTGGTTGAGCCACATACACTTCTTCATCAATTTTTCCATTTAGGAATGCAGATTTAACATCAAGCTGGAATACTCTTATGTTCTTTGAGGCAGCATATGCAAGGAAAATTCTTATAGCTTCCAGTCTTGCAACTGGTGCAAACACTTCCTCAAAGTCTATCCCTTCCTTTTGAAGACATCCTAGTGCTACAAGTCTAGCTTTGTTCTTAATCACCAAACCCCTTTCATCCCTTTTGTTTCTGAATACCCATTTGGTTCCAATTGCATATCTGTCATGTGGCTTGTCTACAAGATCCCATACATGTAAATCTCTAAACTGGGCCAATTCCTCTTGCATAGCCTCTACCCAACTATTGTCTTTTAAAGCTTGAGCAATATTCTTTGGTTCTAATTGGGATAGAAAGCAAGAGTAAAGACAGATGTTTGCTATCTCAGAATGACTCCTTGTTACTCTTTCATGCAAGTCACCAATGATATTTTCAGCAGGATGGTTCTTTTCAACAGTAGGAGTTTGTATTATCATATTTGTAGACAGATTTGTGTCAAGATTTGATTCATTAATTTCATGTTCTTCAATGATCAAATCAGCTTCTGCATCATGAAACTCTGGTTCTTCATCATTGGTTTGTCCTGAAGTAGATGCACCATTGTTTCCCAGATTCAAACTTTGAAACAAGTCTTGAAATCTTGTTGTGGAAGCATTCTCAACTTCATTTGATTGGTTGCTTGTGTCACTCCCATTCTGAACATGATCATTTTGTACATAAGGACTATCTTGACTTGTCATTTCCTGATCTTGTTCAATGTCATTGTTTGAGGAGCTTTTCACAAAAGTGTATTCCTTTTCTTTCCTAGCAACCTTTTTCCAGAATTCTTCTAAGTCCAGTTCTTTCTTCTTATTTTCTTCAAGTACACTGGTCTTGTAGAATGTATCATCAAAGTCTTCAGAATAAATCTTGAATGACTTAATTAACCTCTCATGATCAAACAGCCATGTTGCACCACTGACTGTGTTGAATTGATTTTCATTAAAAATGATGTCAGATGACTCTATCACACTCATGTGATCTTTCACATAAACTCTGTATGCCTTTGAGTGAGTAGAATATCCAACAAAGAAACAATCTAGTGACTTATTTTGAAACTTGTTCAAATAATCTCTAGTGTTCAATAGAAACATTTGCAACCAAAGGGCTTGAAAAACTTGATGTAAGGCTTTCTGTTATTGAAAATTTCATATGGAGTCTTGTTATGCCTTTTGTTTACAAGTACCCTGTTCTGAACATAACATGCTGTATTGATTGCTTCAGCCTAAAAAGTGACAGGCAGATTGGCATCAGCCAACATGGTTCTGGCAGCTTCTACCAAAGTTCTGTTTCTTCTTTCTGCCACACCATTTTGTTCAGGAGTTCTAGGAGCTAAGAATTGTGGAAGTATTCCTTTCTGTATGCAGAATTCTTCCATAACTCCATTCTTGAACTCTGTACCATTGTCACTTCTCATCATTTTGACTTTCTTATTCAGCTTATTCTCAATCATTGTGACACGACCTTTGATCAACTCAGCAGTCTCATCTTGGTACTTAGGAAATAAACCCAAGTATATCTTGAATAGTCATCAATGATCACCAGACAGTATCTCTTCTTTCCAATACTTGGCACACTCACAGGACCAAAAAGATCCATGTGAAGTAACTCAAGTGGTTGATCAATTGAGTTGATGAGCTTTGTCTTATGAGTAGACTTGTGTTGTTTTCCCTTCTGACATGAGTCACAATGATCATCTAACTTAAATTCTCTTGTAGGTAAACCAATCACATGTTCACCCTTGACCAGTCTATTCATGTTCTTTAAGTTTACATGACACAGTTTCCTATGCCACAATTTTGACTCATTTTCAGTGGCTTTGGAAACAAAACATGCACCACCTCTTGAAATAGCTTCTTTCATATTCAACTCATACAAGTTGCCATTTCTGGGTGCCATCATCATAATCATCTCAGGTGGAATTACAAACTCAGGTTTTAAGATGAAACAATGAGAATCATCAAAACTAACTTTGTAACCTTTATAACACATCTGTGATATGCTCAGAAGATTGTATTGAAGTCCCTCAACATGAAACACATTATCAAATAACACTTTTCCATTTGTCAAGATTCATTTTCCCACAATCTTTCCACCATTTTCATCACTCCCAAAAGCAACAGGACCTTCATATTTCTCTTCATAGTTCACAAGTGACCTCTTTTCACAAGTCATGTGCCTAGAACAACCACTATCCATATACCATATATCATTCAATGGAGTGGCATGTTCCTGCACAAAGAGAAATTTGATTAGTTCAGTGATGAGATGCAAGCTTCATCAACTTGCAACTTATCAGTGTCAATTTCAGTGGCAGCTTGGGAAGTGAGTGTTGAAGGTTCAAGATCTTCATGAGTGATTTCCAAGTTGTCTGAATGGTCAGTTTCATAACCACACTCTCTTGGTGTTTTAACAAGTGAAGCTGAATTGTTATGCTCAACTGAGTCAGTCATCTTCTTTTGTAAGACATAGTCCTTAGTTTCTGAGAAGTCTCTTACATCAGTCACAGCTTCAATTTTTGTTTCTGTTTTAGGTTTCCAAGTGAAACCTTGTGGTTCATATCCATGCTTCATCAAGAACTTCTCATCACCAGTAAGTTCAGTTGGTTTCATTCTCTGATTAGTTTCTTTCTTTCTTGTCCTCTCACTGTTTGAGGATTCTTGAGACTCATCAGATTTAACTGATTGAGTGTCTTGATTAATCTCCAATGACAGATTTTTCTTCTTTGTCATCTTCTTGTGCTTTGGTGGTGAGTTACTTTTTCTTGCATACTCAGTCACTTGTTTCTTTCCTTTGATTTTAACATTCTCTTCATTACATGTCTTCTTTCCACAGACATTTCCTTTTCCCAAATACATTTCATACTTCTGTTTGTACAATGCAAAGTCTTGACCATACACTTTTCCATCTGGCACATGAAATGGTTTGAGTTTAAATCTTTCATGGCATGAATCTGTGTGGTGACCATATTCATCACACTTTCTGCACCAAACCTTTCCTTTGAAGACTTCATGTTCTTTTGGTTTCTTGAATCTTTCACTTGGCTTAAGTGTATTGACTCCTAAAGTCTTCTGATTCTTCAAACCATCAAAGTCAATTGAAAAAGGAACAATTTCTCAATCTTGATGTCTTGTCTTTCAACATTGCTTTTGACAAAGACCATCTTCTTCATAATCATAGGTTCCTCAACACTGCTTTCTCTAACCTTTGACTGTCTTTTCTCATATTCTTCCATTGTTTCCACTTCCCCAACATCCAACACCTCATGGCTAGAAAAGATTGGATAAACTGGGATAAAATTTTCTGTATCAGTTTCTTCATTCATCTTCTTCTTCTGGTTGTTCTGCTTTATCCTATTTAATACAGTCTTGCTTGGTGGTTTGACTGCATTGTAGTTTATCTTCTTCCTTTCACAGATGTCAAAAGAGACATGTTCCCTTTTCATTATATCATTTTGTTTCTTTAATCTTGGTGGGACTGGTGGATACATTGGAAGTTTATCAACAGATTCAGGTTTTTTATACTTTCTTCCTTTTTCAGCAGCTTGAATTTCCTTTCCAGTAATTTGATCACTCAAATCACTCAGATCATCTTGATCCAACTCATCTGAATCAAAGTCATCTTCAGAGACTTGAACTCCAATTGACTTTTCCTCTTTCACTTCTTTCTTAATAACAAACTCTCCATCTTCATTCACTTCTATCTTTTTGTATAAATCAACAAATTCTTCCCTGTCTTGAAAGACATCTTTGAATTGTTGTAAGTATGCATCTCTTTTCTCTTTGTCAACTTTTGGCATAAAGTTGTTGTTGAATGGAGGTGGAACTGTCTTGTATTTGTCCTGTTGTTTCACTTGATTTAGTATTCCACAAATGTTGCCAGTTGAGACCAAATTCTTAAGAAATTCAGTTTCAACCTTTAGTCTTGTGTTTTGCACCTTTTCTTCAATCAACAATTTTTTTAGACCATCAATCTCAGTGATGTATCTGGTTTGAGATCTATAAATGATCATACAATCATCTTCTAGGCTCTTAATCTTTTCATCACTTATCATCTCACTTGCCTCATACTCATTTATGATACTTTGCTTTCTAAAACACTCATTTTCCAGCTTGCCCACTTTTGTTTTCAATTCACTGACAAGTTCATTTAAATCAACTGTAGGAGCAGAGTGTACCTTAGATGAAGATGCAGAGTCTATGGCCATGAATGCCACATTAGCTCTTCTGATATCATCTGCTATATCTTCCTCATGGTTACTCCAGTCAAAGCTTCCCTCATGCTGAGTTGTTACAGCCATATTGCCTTGATTTCTTGGTTGATTTTGGTTTGCTGGAATGTTGTTAGTTGCAGAGTTTTGAACAGCTTGATTCTGATTGTTGTTCATTGGATACACTTGATTCTGATGCATACCCTGCTGGTTGTTCATCTGAGGCTGATATTGGTTGTTAAAATTGGGATTGAAGTTGTTGTTTGGATGGAAGTTGTTATTTGGATGGAAGTTGTTGTTGTTGGGATTGAAGCTTTGGTTATTGTTGAAGTTCTGCTGGTTGTTGTTTCTTTGCACATTCTGCTGGTATTGTTGTTGGTTTCTTGGCTGTTGGAATTGATTGACTTGAAAGTTCCTTGGCATATTGCACTCTCTTGCAAAGTGTCCAGGCTGTTGACAGTTGTAACAGATAGCCTTGGACTTGTCAAATCCTATTATCTCATTTGGACCAGAAACTAGTGATCTACCAGTTCTATTGTACAGTCTCTTGCTTTTCAAAGCCAACATTGCAGCTTGCCATTTGAGATCCATGTCTTCAAGGTCATCAGCATCTATTTGTTCCAAATCATCCTGCACTACACTTGTGTGAATCAAGTTTTTGGCCACAAATGCATTGTAAGACTCAGTGAACATAGACAGCAATGCTTGTGTTTCATTGTTTTGAACATGTCCTGTTCCATGGTTAGGAACATTTCCATTAGACACAGAGACTGTGTCAGAATCATCAATTAATTGCACATTGAACCTCTGCTGATTTCCTTGAGTACTTGTACTACCCCCAATGAAAGACTTTGAGGTCATAACATTATGTTCAGCAGGTTCTTCTATGATGGGAATTTGTTGTTGGTTCTTTGTTGACAGGTTTCCCATAGGTGCAATTAATGCATTTGAAATACTGAAGCTTGGTCTATCTTCCTTTATCATTTCATTTTCAATCATTTCAAGTTCAGCAGCTTGAAGAAAACATACCACATCATCCAATTTCAATTCATTGAAATTCTGCTTCAGAAGGATGAATTTGCAAGCAGTATACCATTCTTTCGGCATTGAGTTGAGCAACTTTGTATTCAAATCAAAGTCAGTCATTACATAATCAGTTGTTCTCAACTCATTCACAATACTCAGAAAACGTTCTAGTATTGATTTCAAACTTTCTCCATCTTTATACTTGAACCTTTCCAACTGTTGCTTCAATCTTTGCTTCTTAATGTTCTTCAATTCAGTGTTCCCTTCATACATCTCAAGGGTGGCATCATACATTTGTTTAGCAGTTGTGTGATGAGCCACCTTGGTCAGAATCTCCCAAGACAAACCTAGCTTAATCATAGCCAAGGCTTTGTCATCCACCTTTCTCATCTTTTCTCTTATAGCAGCAGTTGCAGTAGCATTTGCACCTTCTTCAACAGTAGTTTGTGGACCATTCTTGATGGAGTTCTGTTGGGACTTATATTTTAGACCGACGCATCGAATTAATCTTTGGGTGAAAAATATATTATTTTGGTCTCAACCAAGGGTGGATGGCTTGAAGACCAAGTCATGTTAGGCTAGTATAAATAGATGTTTTTATTCATTTGTCTAGTATGAGTGACTGTATTGTGTATGTGTGAGATTTAGGGTTTTATCCCTTTGAGAGAGTCTCCGCCGCAAGGATGAGCTCTCCTGGTGGCGGCTGAGATATTTCTTAATTGATTGTATGTATGAATGTATGTATGAGTGTTTCATCTTAATGAGAATCATTCGGCTAATATTTCATACTACCTTTTCTATCTTGTTTGTGTTTTGATTACAATTGTTCATCCTACTTTATTGTTGATTGTTAATCAAATCAGGCTCTCTCTCAATACACCTCATCCGTCCAACTGATATCATCATTCAAGAGTGAATCTGAATGAGATTCGTTCCTAACCCTAGACCCGAGCTCCACACCGTAGATTGGTAATGACTATTTTCACGCTTCCGCACCGGGGCTCGGAACTCGCAATTGGTATCAGAGCCTGGGTTACCGAATCGTTCAGACTAACCGCTGAACAGATTCATTTCGCTCTTGAATCCACCATGGACGTTAAACGATGAAGTTCGTTGAAATTATTTTTGGGGGTTTTGAAATTATTTGATGATTCGGAGAAAAGTATATGGATTGATGTTTGGGTTGATGACTCGTTTGGAGATCCAATATCAATTTCATGTTTATTGGGTCAAAACGGTCCAGATCTGATGTAACAGTGTTATTTGGCTCGTTTTGGGGCAACACTGTTCATCTGATTATTTCTAGATCTGAAAAGGTTGATTATGATATAAAGATAGGTTTCTTTGATTTTGAGATGACTTGGATAGGGCTATAGTGATTAATTTCAGATTACGAAATTTGATTTTTGGATTTGAAAAAATTAGGTTTTTGTGTGCTCGTGCTGCACAAACAGTAGATGTTTGTTAAAAAGTATTGCCGATGGTACAAACTAATAAGGAGAATGTACAAGTCAAGAATGAACAGGTACTAAAGGCAATTTCATCATTGTTTGTTGCAGCAGATGCAAAGTGAATATTCGAGCAGGTTCTGCAAGGGAAAATCAGTGACTGATGACGCAGAAATGAAGTTTTGATGTCTCGAGCACACTATGAACAAATAAGATTGGACTCGAGTATGGAAAAATGACTAAGTGTTGCTTCGAGCACAGGAGGTGTTTTGCCCAAGCACATCTTTGTTTTGCTCGAGCACAGGTTATTTCGAGCACATCTTATATCGAGCACATCAAATTCGAGCACACCTTTTGAAACCCAGAGCATATCCTTTGTCTTCTCAAGAAAACTATCTTTAAGTCTCGAGCACACTTTTTTATTTATTAGAGCATACTTTGTTTTGTCTTTGAATCTACAAATGAAAAAATGTGCATGGAGTTTGAAGGGGTAATGAAATCCAAATACAGCATGAGCTCTATGGGAGAAATGAACTTCTTTCTTGGACTGCATGTTCAACAGAAAGCTGAAGGGATTTTCATTTACCAAACCAAATATATGCAGGACATCTTGAACAAGTTCAACTGTCGTGAGTACAAAACTGCTTCAACTCCAATGGACACTAAAGAAAAGATGATTGCTGATGAAAAGGGGGAGCCTGTAGATGAACATGAATACAGAGCCAAAATTAGGTCCCTGATGTACCTTACTGCAACAAGACCAGATATCATGTTTGTTGTATATGTATATGCAAGATTCCAATCAAGTCCAAAAGTCTCCCATATGAATGCTGTGAAAAGAATTTTTAGATATTTGAAGGGAAGATCAGACTTAGGAATTTGGTATCCAAAGAATAAATCTTTTGATCTGATTGCCTACACAGACAGTGATTATGATGGATGTAACATGAGTAGAAAGTCAACCTCAGGAGGATGTCAATTTTTGGGTGAAAGGTTAGTGTCATGGCAATGCAAAAAGCAGACTACTGTCTCAATCTCCACTGCAGAAGCTGAATACATTGCTGCATCTGCATGCTGTGCACAATCTCTATGGATTCAAAATCAGTTGGTGGACTATGGTTTGAATTTTCTGAACACCCCTATTCTTATTGATAATACTGCTGCATATTTTACTGTTAAAGAATCCAGTTCAACATTCTAAAACTAAGCACATTGAAATCAGACATCACTTCATAAGAGATTGTAGTGAAAAAGGTTTGATTGAAATGCAAAAGAGTTGATACAAGTGATAATTTTCCAGACCTATTCACCAAACCACTTGACAGAACCAGGTTCAACTTTCTTCTGAAAGCCCTGGAATGATCAACTCTGATGAGATCTGATTAAGGATGTGTGCCTAGTTGTGTACCTTTATGTGCTAACTGATTATATTGTTAGAGGTTACACATAATGAATGTTAAGTGAATATTCTTGATTATGTTACTTGATATGTTAACTGTTATGTGCTTTAACTGATTATGAGTGCAAAGTTTGACATGATTGATATGATTGATATGCTTACATGTTTATCAGTTGATGTGCATTTGTGATGTTAGAATAAGTGTTCTTGTTATGATTTACTTGTTAGAGTAAGCTTATCTGACATCATTTCTTAATTGTCTGAATATATGCTTTATCTGATCATTTGATGTTATTAAGATAGGCTAAATCTTGAATGATGGTATTGTTTGCTTGTCTTGATAATGCTATGTTTGATTAAGATCTGAATATGTTACAACTGTTTGTGTCAAAGTAGGTTTTATGTCAAAATTAAATGATAAAATGAGTTTTCTAATGAATTTGCATAAACACTTTATTTTGGTCAAAACATGAGAAAGTTGATTAATGGTGCTGAGATATGATAAGATTATTCAGTTCAAGCTTTATAGAAGCTTAAAAGAAGGATTTTTTAAAAGAAAAGTCTCAAGTAGTTATTTTTGCTGAAAATTTGAGTCATTTGCCTAGTTGAAAGGACGTACACTTGTGTATGTTTGGTCCTAAAATATCTACAAATTCAAAGGATAGCCATTGACCTGAAAACTGAATGTATTTGGGGCAATTATGACTTGTTTCTTATTCCTTCACTTAAAACTATGTCAGTAGCTCTAACTTTGAAAGGACATATATTCATATGTATGTTTGGTCCTGTTAACCAATTTTGGTCAAACAGGATAGCCATTCACCTGCCAATTAAGAGATATTGGGGTGATTGAATATTAAACTGCGTTTAATTGGGAAATGATAGTACATTGACTACTTAGCCAATCATATGGATTTAATAGGCTAAAAGGACCTTAGTATAGTCATTAACATGTACGGTTGTTTTCTCATGATGATGTAAAATCTAAGGTGATATAAACATAATGAATATGCTAATCTTTATGTGGAGATACATAGTTGTCTTTGCATGTCTCAAGATAAATCTCTCCACATGATAGACAGAAAAGTGATTACCCAGTCATACACAAGCCTGTTGTTATTTGGCAACCAAAAATGAAGAATCTTTAAATATGACAAAGAACAAGTTTTGAGAAAAGTAGAGAAAATATCAAAAACAAGGGGAATAATGAATAAATCAACCAAAAGTTGATAAGTGTTTTAAATATTTTTATCAAACAAGAGGGTTACAACAAGAACTACAAAGATATTGACAAAATTTGTCTCATCTTGAATGAAATGCTTGTTATTTAACAGTAAGTCCAACGTTCAACCTCTATATATGTTTGAAAATCAAAAATACAAAAAGATCCAATAAGTTCTGTCATACAAAAACAATTTTTGACCAAGTACAGGAGGTTGGAGTTAAATTGGGGTGATCTGGGGAAAGCCAAATAAGCTTTGAGAAGAGATATGAGGAATCATATCACAGGGTTAACCATTAATGCATTAAGCTACTAAATGAACCATAATCATATCACCAAAGAGATGAAATTCATGCTAAGTTAATACCTGCTGTTAACCTATCTATGTTGTCATAATAATACTGAGAATGAAGTATTGAGAAAGCTACTTAGTCAATATGATCCCATTCTTGAGATCTTTTCAGAAAATGGAAGAAACTGTTTTGAAGAGAAACACAACTGAAATTTGATCTCTAAATGCACCATTTGCTCTTAAACTATGATCTTTAATGAAAAATATATTCTAACAAGAATATATTTGACAAGTGGTTTAAACTATGATCTTTAAATGATCTTTAAAATATATTTTGACAAGTGGTTTAAGTCAAAAAGTGTTGCATTTTGCCTTTAATAGGTTGAATATGTAAGTTCGGGTAAGGTTTGATGTTTTCTAACCTTTCCGGGCACAAAACAGTTGAATATGTTTGAGTATGTATTTTCAGGTAAGGTTTGATGCTTTATGACCTTTCCGGGCAAGCTTAGTCATTTTTGACTAAGTTTATGATTTTCGGGCATGCTTTGAAGTGTTCACACTTTCCGGGTAGAGTACACTATTGTACTAATTTCCCGAGCAAGCTTGAAGTCATGCAATGATTATTTGTTATAGCTAGCTTATAACAAGAAATTCTTGTTCTGGGCAAGCTTTGCATGCTATTTGTTGATTGGAATTCCAAGCAAAGTTCGTGAACTTAGATTAGTACACCGAGTAAGCTTTGTGATTTGTATGAATATGTTTTCTTTGAAATTACAAGTGTTTCCGGGCAAACCTTGTTTTTCGGGCACACTTTATACTTCGGTACACTTTTGTTTCCACAAATATACTTGGTAATTTCAAAACCTGACTTTCCAAGTACACTGTCTGCTAGAAGTCCTTTTCCGGGCACACTTTGTACTCAAGAAAGGCTATTCGGGTATACTTTGCATAAGAAGGTTGCTCGGGCACACTGTGCAACAAAGTATGCTTGATTGAATGTATTTCTTATTCTGATAGGGTTTATGATAGATTGAGTTATTTAATTTGAGTTTAAGAAATTTATACGGGTGTCTTAATTGATTCCTAGCAAGGATGTTTATTTGATACTTTATACTTGATTATTTGCCTTGTGATTAAGTTCTCAAGAAATCTGGTTTTTCGGGTAAGATTTCTTCATAGTATCTTGACATTAAATTACTTAGCTTGACCAAGCAAGGTTTGTGAGTGGAAGGTATCGGGAAAACTTTGTAAATTCAACTATGAAAATTTTACCAAGCAAGATTTGATATTTTTATCGGGTAAGCTTTGTGTAAGTGGAAGTATACCGAGTAAACTTTGCAAAGATTTACTTTTCCGAGTAAGGTTTGCTAAACCTAAATGATAATGAGTTATATGTTTTACAAATGTTTTTAAAATATCAAGTGGATAATGTTACTGTTTGACAGCTAATAACTCACTAAACGACAAAAAACATTTAAAACGCACTTTCAAAAGGTATATAAGAGGGAGTTAGAAATATTTTTCAACATTACTTTTCCCTCTCTCTCCTTCCACTGAAACAGCTTAATCACAAAGAAACCTAAACCGACTTATCACATTAGTCTCTAATCCAAACCCTAATTTTAATCAGCCCTCTAATTCCGACTCGGTAAGCAATAATAATGTGTTTTCCGATCACGATTAGACTATAATGGGCTTTGATTATGTGTTTGATTACTAATACTTTGTTTTGTGTTTTGGTTATATAAACTTGTCGAAGAACAAGTTCTTGATGATTTATCTCTCTTTCTTCTTCATTTTTATAACTTGAAATGACTTAAAGTAGTGAACTTTATGACTAATTTCACTTTGAATATGTTTGTATTGTGTTGTTCAGATATGGTAGAAGAAGAAGAACAACCCAAATACTTCTTTGAAAAGAAACACAACATGTGTGCACTGTTACAAGTCACACCTGATAACGAGCTGGTGGTAAGAATGATTACATGGATGGCTAGACCGAATGTCAGTTTTGCTTTAACAGAGAGCCCAGTACTTTATAGAAATCATTCACTTGATTTCTGGCGATCTGCAAGACTTGTGGATGACATAAATGGTTGAAGAATCAAAGCAACTATTGCAAGCCATGAAATACATGTGACAGAGAGAATGATAAGAAGATTCTTGCAGTTACATGATGATGACCATAACTCTATAAACTTCAATACAGCTCACCTGATGAGGATCTTTGAACAAACAATGGGATATCAGGGAACTTAACATGATGGGAAATTCCAAAAGGGAATGTTCCCTATGCTGTATAGATTCTTAATTCACCATGTGATACAGGGATTTGCTCCAAGAAAAGGATCATGGACTCTGATGAGTCGTGATTTAGCAAATGCCACTGTTGGTATTATATATGACCTACCATTCAATTTCTCCAAGATGATCTTTGAAGGATTGGTAGTAAATTTGAAGAAGGCAGAGGTGGATAGATACCTACAATACCCTAGATTCTTACAGAAAATTTTCAACAGGGAATTACAAGACTTACCCACACTTGGCATTACACATCTACTGCAGAATCCTGACACATATAGAAGAATTGCAAATCCGGGTGCTGCCAACAGATTTAATTCCAACATTCCTTTTGAGATTTTACCATGGTTGTTGAACCATGATTTGGAGATAATGTCGGTTCTTGAGCTGAGCTCAGAGGAGGATGAGGAGATTGATGAGTTGTATGATGAAGATGATAATGATGATGATAGAGATGAAGGAGGGGCTGGAGTAGCCTTGGATGTTGGTGCACTTGATCAGGGGGAGCAACCTGAGGAACCAGAACAACCTATTCCTACACCACCATAATCACCACCACCCATTGACGAACCCATTATATCATCACCACCACAAACCCCACCACACCAAACCACTCAATCCCCACCTCAAACCTTAACCTTGAGCCAGCCTGAAACATCAACTTATATATCCCCAACTCCACAAACACCACCAACCACTAGCCCAATTTACTCAGATCCATTTATTCCAAGCCCACCTCATACACAATCACCACCACAATCCATATTTCAAACTCAAACCACGACTCAAGAACAACCTGATTATGAACCTTTCTCTACATCACCACCTACAACACCACCCACTGACACAGACTTATTCCAAAGAAATTTGAACTTGTTGAAAGAGAATAATGAATTGAGAAAGAGGAATGAGGAGGTCACCATGGAGAATATTATGTTGATAGATAAGTTGGCTAGAGCTGAAATGAAAATTTAAGCCCTGGAGCAGGAGGTTGAGAAGACCTCAGCTGCCCCAAAAAAGGGGGAGAATGAAAATGTGCAAACTGACTCAATGGTGAATGATGAAACTGAGAAGGAGACATGTGTAGAGACTGTAGATGGATTGAAATTTATTATGAATGCATATGATGATGAGGATGAGGATAGTGAGAAAAGGAGAATAGAGAATGATGAGTATGAAGCTGATAAATCAGATGTAGGAAAACAGGATTATGATGTGAATGATGAGATTATGAATGTTGTATGGAGTGAAGAGAATATAGAGGAGACAGTAGATGAAAGTGAGAAGATAAATGATGAAGAAATAGTGGCTACCACTGATGTGGTCACTAATGTGTCAACAGAAACTCAAACTGATGAAATCATTCAGAGAAATACGGCTACTGAGGAGCCTATCACTCAAACTAAACAACCAGAAAGCTCCAAGAAGGTAGAGTATGACCCTGAATTAGAAGCACTTGAGAAGGAGATTGATGATTATAGACAAACTGATGATGAGGAAGAAGTGCAGAAAAGGATGGATAAAGGTAAAGAAAATGTTACGGAAGAAGAGCCTGTTAAAGCTTATCCAGAAAAAGATATTCTGTTTAAAGATGATGCTGAAGCTGCTGCTACTGCCAGGAGAGAACATGAAAACATTATCAGAGAAACAAGGGACAGAGAAATACTGGCCCAAACAAAGGATCCTGTAGAGCTAGCAGAGCAGGAAGCCTTGATCAATCAAGCCAATATTGCTAAAGAAATTAATGAAGAAGTGGTTGATCAAGATGTGATTGAAGCTTTGATTAAGTTGAAAAGAGTTGAGAAAGCAGAAAACTCTTTGGCTATGGTGGTTAGCATGTTTCAATCCCAAAGTCAACCAGAAGATAAGTCAACAGAAACTACTAAACCGACCAATCTAAATACTGAAATGATGGTTGAAGAAGAGATTGGTTAGTCTATTGCTTCTATGGCTGCCAAGAAATGGGCTGAGCAAGTGAAAGAAGATATAGAGAAAAACCCAACTGACAGCTGGCCAAAAAGAGATCATGTGACTCAACCTCAAGAATCAGAAACAATTCATCAGAAGAAAGAAAGACTTTCTAATATGTATGAACAATTTGCTAAGAAAGTCAACAGGTTTGCTAAGATTTACATGAGAAGAAAGAGGGCAAATGTGCAGTCTGAAGATGAAAGATCTGCAAAGAAAGGCAAGTGGGATGATAAGAACAAATATTTTGTACAAACTCCTGATGATGATGCAAGCCCAATCATGGCAGTCCCATTGCAAACCTTGCAACCAGGAGAAAAGGTTCAAGGTGTTCCTGATGTGCCTATTAGAAGTGAACCAAACCTAGATCATCCACCTTCTGATGAGCCCAAGATAGATGCAGTAAATGACTCAACTAAGGAGGAGGATGAATCTGAAGAATCTGATGGTGATGATGACAATGATGATCAAGGAAAAAGTGCTAAGACTGCTAATGTTGAATCCCCACATGTGGCAATGACTGATGAACAAAGGGATAACATTGAGCAGAGTCTGTTGAATGCCAAAATGAACAATCCTTTGATTGTTAAGCTGAAGGCACTTGGTGTGAAATTTGAGAGTATTGCTCATATGAATGATGATGAATTGAATAAGAGACTTGAAGAAGAAAATGACAAGATCAAAAGGGCCATGCAACAAAAGAACCGAGATGATCAGAAATACAGAGAATATCTTAGAAGGCATGGTTATTCAGAAAAAGGATCTCACACACTTCAAATTTGACAAACTTCAAGATCTTTACTACAGTGAAAGAGAAAAGGTGATAGAGAAGTGTGTCAAAGAAAGTGAAAAGATTGAAAAGAGGGAAGCTCTAAAAAGGAAGTTTGGAGGTATGTGTGGATACCTGCTGGAGAGAGGGTGAAGCCTGAGATAGTTGAGAACTTATCAAGAGAATCAGTGTTGGACCAGTACAATAAACTAAAAAGAAAAGAAAAGCTGAAGAGGTTACAAACTGAGATCTCCACTAAGCAGTCAGAAACATCTGTTGAGCCTCCAACAAAGAAAAGAAAGATAATGACTTTATGGGAGAAACATAAGATTCAAGGCGAAAAAGAAATATCAAAGGAAGTACCTGTTGTTGACACATCAGTCCCAAAGGAAGTGAATCTTGAACCTGAAGATGAACCTATTGTTCCTTGGGAGAATGAAGAGATGATCAATATTCTGAGGGGAATAATGATAAATCAGAGAGGAATGGATGAAGCCTCTTTTAATGCCTTGGAAAAGCAAGACTTGAAAGAACTTTTCTATATACAAAAGGTTGATTGAGAGAAAGCTCTGAGGGAATGTGATAACCCTAGAAGCTTTGTTGATGGAAGGTTTATACCTGTAGGACTGTCAAACAGTCCTGGGTTAGCAAAAATGATGAGGACTCTTAATGAACAAGTAGGACACAATCTTGTTGATCATGCCAACCTTCCACCTGAAATGGTAGAGGCAATCTACATCAACACCTTTAACTTGGTATGAACAAGTAGGACACAATCTTGTCTATTCCATTCAGGCCTCCAATTTCAAGAAGACATCCACAAGGTGGAAGAGGTGAATCAAGTAGATATGAACCCCAAAGAACAATAATACCACATCAGATGTGGATCTTCCAAGAAAACTTTACTATGATTCTGTATCTGAATGTCTGTGAGTGATTATGGAAAGCAGACAACTGAGAGACATAGTTGTGAGATGTGACTTTTATGAATACACTCAAGAACAACTGGAAAGAATGGCCACACTCAATCTGTATGACTATAGAAACAGAAAAAAGATGGCTGGAAGACAAATGAATGATTTGTCAAAATTTTTGAAAGATGAAGCTGACAAGGGATTCCCATTCCAAAAAGAAAAGAGAAGCTGGAGAACAATTCAGCTTCACAGATCAAGAAGGATAGAGAAGTTAAAGAAAATGGACTGTGCGGAACTGTACTACAAGATGAATGTCAGAGACAAGAATCCATTGTCCAATATGAACACATGCATCAGTCTTGAAAGAAGAATGACATGCCCCAACTACACAATTCAAAGAAATGGCATCATAATTGAGATTGAATACAAAGAAGATGTTGGCCATTACTTGCTGAGAAACTCTGATGGAAGAGTACTGGGGATAATCAAGAAGGATGAAGACTTGACTTACTTGCATGATGACGATCTGATGGATATAAGGGATTTGGTCATACCAAAAAGTCACACTCACTACCAAATCCTTGATATCTTTAGGCTGAGAGCTACATCAGTAATAGTCAACAAAAGACAAGCCGCCCACAATGCAAGAAAGAGACAAGATTCCTAGATTAGGCTTTGTTATGTAATGTCTTCGGACAGAATTTTGATTATGTAACTTGTTTATGTTATGAGTATTTTGATTTTGATTTGATGTGTATTTTGACTAAGTGTAAGTAACCATAGAATGTTTTGGGTCAGCTGAGGTGTCCAATCTAGGGGGAGATTGTTGAGTCAAAGATTTGACCAAAGTGAGATATATGGAAGATTGGAATCTTCTTAACCTCCTCAGAATTCACTAAGTATGGATTCGGGCACACCTTAGACCTCCGAGCAAGCTTTTACTTAGCCGGGTACGATATTTTGTCTATCGGGCAAGGTTATCTTCAAGAAGTCTTCATTAGTGGATATCCGAGCAGGGTTTGCAAATTAGTGTATTACCGGGCAAAGTTCACTAGTTTATGCCAATCCGGGCAAGGATCACTGTATCAAACAAGCCTGTTCTTCTTAGCCAAGTAAGGTTCACTCCCGAGTAAGCTTTTGGCTAACCAAGCTCTGAAGCCAAGTGATTGGAAAACCGGGCAATGTATTCATTAATAATTGTGGTCTAAGTAGGCTTGATGTTTTAATGGAATATATCTAAGTAATATCGGGTAAGGTTCAACTCAAGCAAGGAACAGTGCTACCGAGCACACTTTGCTAATAAGCTATTCTCTATCAAGGAGTTGAATGGACCATTGAAGAACAAGGTTGGTCGTAAGGGTTTGTCGGGCAAAGTCTGGCAAAGTCTAGAAGATTGAAGTCTACCCCGTGAGTATTTTACTTGGTAAAATACTCTTCAAGTAAAGTATACCCGGAAACTGATCCCGGACACACTTCTATATTACCAAGTTATGAAGGATGGCAGAGCACACAGCATACTCGGAAAATGAATGTTGTTGCAAAGCCTACCCGGAAGACTTGTTTTACACTTAGAATAATTCTGAGTATGTAATTTTGAATATGTTTTAGTATTTAGGGTTTCTAGAAGAAATGACAGCTGTAAAGGAGGTGTCAGGCCTATAAAAGGAATACTTTAGGGCACGCCTCCTAAGGCAGACAGACTCATTAATTCAGAGAGAATATTATTGAGTGTGACGGCTGTCTTAGAATAGTACGGATATAACTTTCCTATCAAGAAACCCTAAATCGATTATCCTTTTGTAAATGACTTCTCCAGTCGGGGAACGCATTAAATATTTACCTAAACTGGTAGGCCCTTGAGCGGATCCCATGTTAGCTCCAAGACGTTGGTCTCTAACTAGAAAAGTAAATGCTTGAGCTTGAGAAGCTTCTGGTCCAGTGGGTCCATAAAACTCACTAGGATAAGCCGTATTATTGAACCAGACAAAACAACAAGCAATGAAACCAAAGATAGATATAGCCGCTAAACTATAAGATAAGTAAGCCTCTCCAGACCATACAAGTGCGCGAAATTCCTTGTCGGGTAAGTTCCGACCCGCACGAAAGGCGTAACGATCTGGGCACTGTCTCGGAGAGAGGCTCGGTGAAATAGACATGTCTGTGAAGATGCGGACTACCTGCACCTGGACAGAAAGACCCTATGAAGCTTCACTGTTCCCTGGGATTGGCTTTGGGCCTTTCCTGCGCAGCTTAGGTGGAAGGCGAAGAAGGCCTCCTTGCGGGGGGGTGAGGCATCCTAACAGACCGATAGACTTGAACCTTGTTCCTACATGACCCGATCAATTCGATCGGGCACTCGCCATCTATTTTCATTGTTCAACTCTTTGACAACATGAAAAACCAAAAGCTCTGCCCTCCCCCTCTATCTATCCAAGGGAATAAGAATCCACAACGGATCGTGTCCTTCAAGTCGCACGTTGCTTTCTACCACATCGTTTTAAACGAAGTTTTACCATGATGAACTTTGTATGAATGGAAACCTTTTGAGTGAATCTTGTGTGTGTTAGTTACCTTTGATTATTGATAGCAACTGCCCTGTTTATTATTGATTGCGCCTTTAATAAATAGTAATCTTTCTAAATATAGCAACCCGTTATTAACTCCCTTGTCGAGACATTTATTTGTGTGAGTTATGACATGATTTGAGTAAGATCCAGCTGAAATCGGGGACCTGACAGGTCAAAATACCGAGTTCAAAAGATAAAGGACAAAAAATGACAAGTTTTAAAAATCAAAAATGAAAAATCTTGTCACCAAGCCTGATCGCGATACGCGACAGCCATAGACCAAATGTCATCGCGTATCGCGATGACGATGTCTGACAGGGTGACATGTGTCCTGCCACGTGGGATAAAGTCACAACTAGGTGACACGTGTCCTGCCACGTGTCACCATGTGGCATAAAATCCACCACGTGTCACCACGTGGTAGTGCTTCCACCACATGGCGCCACGTGGCAATCCTAGGCTGCGACTCATCATAGCTACGTCGCGATACGCGACGTCTATGTCTAGGCCCATCGCGTATCGCGACAGGTCAAACCGAGACGACCCGACGTTTCACCCGAGACGACCCGACGTTCCTCCTCAAAATACGTGTCGACCGAGACGACCCACCTCGAAGTGCGTGCCGACGAGACTTGAAGACTGGCGTGCCTCGAATTGCGTGCCAAGGAGGTGTTGATCAAGATTTTCGATATACGTGCAAGCTTCGAAGTGCTGCCCGAGTGTCTAGCAAGTAATAAGTTAAACAAGGTAGGTATAATGCCCGAATAAAATAATAATAAAATAATAAAGGCTTAGACCATAGTCAAGGGTATAGTCAACACCTCGAAAATAAACAAAAGAAAATAAAACAAAGAAAGTGTAAGAATAAAGATAAGTGTATAAATTCGTTATTATAAATGAAGTATAATAATTATTCAAATAGATTTTAAATAATAATAAAAAAAATAGAATAAAGAAATAAATGAAATAATCTTTATTAATAAATAAAGAAAAAAGTATTATTTAAAGATATTTTAAATAATAATAAGTAAATGAAAATACATATATTGTTTATATTATCCATATAAACTAGTTGATATATAAGTATACGTTTTAGAAGTTGTCGATTCTAGAAAAGAAAACATGACGGACTAAAGGTCCGAATATGAGAATAAAGAGTATATGATTTGAACTATAGGTTCAAACTGTAACGATTCCGGCAAATTCAGGTATACCCTAGCCGGTATATACTATTTATGTGTTATTTAATAATGAATATATGAATTATAATGCGTTCATACGAGTATGTATGATTCACATTACGGATTATACTCGATTATACAGTTAATCGTATTGGAAATACGATTAACCGATTAACGGTTATTGAAGCCCGAACGAATCGAGGATTACATTATAGACGAGATATATGATATTTAGTGATGTTTACGAAGTATTAAAGCTTCGGGATAAGTGAATTAAAGCACAGAAAAAGAATTTTCGATTTAATGGTACGTCGGTACATTAAATGAAACCTTCAATACCAAACCAAGAGACGATCGATCAAGCCGAAAAAGATGCGCAATTATTAATAATATGATGTTTTAAGTTAATAAATGTCATGGTTTAAGTTTTTAAAGTTTTTAAATCGGTTTTATATAAATTTCATTTTTTTAAGCCGAAAACGACCGTTTTAGCCTCGTTTTAAGCTAAATTAAACATTTAACCGAAAACGAACTGAACCAGATTATCCACAACATTATCCGAATTTCCAAAATCCAAATGTGTGGCTAGAATTTGAAAGGTGGGTCCCACCCCACCCCCCTTGACTTCCGATCGGCATAGGGGATAAACCCCTTTGCCTTGTTAATTTTTTTTTTTGGTAAACAACATTCAACATCCTTCATCCCTCTCCATTCTATGAGCCAAAAATTCAGAATTTTAGCAAGAAAACCGAGGTAAAAATCGAGTTATTTACGTGTTCATCTTCTTTTCTTGAGTTTATTTGCAAGAAAATGAGGTTTCAAGTGAAAAAGGGTGAAAACCCGAGATGAAACCGATTATTGCATGATCAAGTGATGTATACGGGTTATACAAGGGATCTTGGTCCAAGAAAGGAGTTAAACGAGCCAAAAACGAATTTTTACGGTTTGAACTTTAGTTTTGAAACAATAACAGAAACTATAGTGTAAGAGGCTTGATGGTGAGTGTAACTTGCTTGGTATTGTGGTATGTTGGTTGTAGGTTCTGTATTTAGTGGTAGATAAGGCGGAAAGACGAGTTTGTAGCTTGTAGTGGCGGAAAACAAAAGGTATATTCGGTTTATGTACGGTTATGAGTGTTTTGGACAGATTGTGTTACGTTTAGAGTTAGGCTACAAAATTTCACAGGGATGATCTACACATGAAAATATGAGAGCTGTGAAAATTTGGTAATTTTTGGACAAAGGATGAATATTTGGTGAATTTAACGCTCGGTTTTGGCTAAAAATGGTGAAAAATAGTTAAGTATCATGAAAATTTCTGCAAAATTCCAGATAAGCTTTTTATAACATGTAAAAGTCACACACAAAATTTTAGGTCCGTTAGAGAAGTCTAAGTAGGCTTTTCGGTTAAACGAGTTCTAGGGTTTTCTAGCTCGGTTTTAGTGAAAATGGCATGTAAAATGAGATTTTGGTTCTGGAAAAATTATAGGGGACTATGGGGATGGCAGGGGTCATCCAGGAAAAATTTGGGATTTTTCTAAGATCATTTGGTATTTACGACATATTTTGTGTTTAAATGGTGTTTAAAAATAGATAAACAAATTTTAAATATAAAAATTAATTCTGGAAATATTTTTATAAAACTCCCCACTGTCGAAAGTGATTTGTGCAAAATTTCAAGATCCGAGATTAAACGGATAATTATTTGTGCTAAAAAGAAAATAAAAACAAACTTTTAAAGTTTAAAACTCGTAAACCGGTAAAGTTCGCCTAAACGAGCTGACTGGTATATAAAAACCCTAAAAATGAACTATTTTCATATAATTGAGTTAAACAAGTAGAAATAAATCATCCAAAAATAATTCGGATGATTTGAGTAATTTTATCCGATTTAACAGTTTCCGGTACACTAAAGACGGAAACGGGTCCCGCGGCCAATCGGGGCGTCTAAACCGAGCTCTAATTTCACAACTTTAATTAAATTATCAGTCAACCACTATTTTCGGGTCGTGTGTGACCAAACTCATTTTTGAAACGTGAAAACGGATAACCGTGCTAGGCACGCAAAACGGGGAAAACAAACTAATAGTAATTTTGACTGTTGAACTCTAAACGATATCACAATCTGAGTCCGGAGAAGTGTTTCTGGGTTAACATTGCCCCCGGAACGGTTACAGTACTGGGTTAATAGTGTCCCCAGATGTACCGGTTAACACGGTTAAAGTTATACTAATAGTGATTGTATAGTAACGAACTTAAGGATCGTATTACATATCCGGACTAGTAGCTCACGTACTGTGTTACCTGATTGCTTGCGATAAGGTGAGTTTCACGAGCCCCTTTTTCTGAAATTTTTTTAAATATTTTCCCGGGGCGGAAAGCATGATGTTATTAAAATGATTAAGTACATACGGAACGCATGGATTTGCGTGTATTTATATATGTTTTATGGTACGGGAATCGTACGGAAATGTACTAAGATGGTAATTGTCTGAGTTGCTAACATTGAAAGGCCCCGCAACACGAGTGATTAGCTAAAAGCCGGTAGAGTGTGAATAGTACTATTGGTCTGACAAACCCAACTGGTCCGGCATGGATTTGCTGAAGTTTCCCAGCCAGTTGCACATGTCTATTTTGTTGTTATATATTTTTGCTATGTAATGTTAGGCATAGCGGTTTGGGGCAGGTCCGTGGGCGGAGTATGCCACGGGGTTGTGTGTGGATAGTCAGAGGTTTCACTTGTGGGCTCAGCATAATTACATCGCTAATATATGATTATTATAATGATTTGTCACTGTTTATTTAAATTAGTGAAACTCACCAACTATTCGTAGTTGACCCGTTTTCTTTACATGCTTTCTAGGTACTCCCAAACTGGAATAATTGCTACATGCTTGACGATGCGTGCTTTTTGTGGAAGCTTAATGATCTTTTTGTATTAATTATGTTAATGTACTGTTGGTAAAACTTATGTGCTATCGCCTAGACGATAACTAAACTCGGAACAATGTAATATGATGTAAATTAATGTAGTGGTGTTTTCTTTATAAGCAATGCTGTTGATATCAGACGTGACTGTTGCATCTCGTTTACGTTTCCGCTGCGGTTACGGGGTGTTACACAAACATGCTATAAAAGAAAAGGCAAAGATAAAGTAGAAAATAGTTATAGTTGATAATATTATTTAAGATTATTATTCTTAAATAATAAGTAAAAGAAAAATATATGTTTCTTAATAAAGAAGAAACGTAGAGTTAAGAAAAAGAAAACAAGTTAAACTAGAGGTTTATCTTATAAAAGAAAAGAAAAAATAAATAAAAGAAAGAGTTTTTAACTTGAAAAAGAAAGAATGAAATAATATTTTAAACTAAAGGTTTAAAATAAAGAAAAGATGTTTTGAACTAAAAGTTCATAAAGATATTAAAATCGAGGTAAAGATTTTACAAAAGAGACTAGAGGTCTTAAGCCGGATTGTATATCCGACTAACAAAAAGTTATACTCGTACTATAGGTGCGAGATAACAAAGAAGAAGGAAAGAGCCTCGGACAGTGTATTGAAGCTGATCCAAAAGAAAAGGCTATACTCGTACTATAGGTGCGAGGTAGCAACGGGAAAGACCCTCGGACGGTGTATTGAAGCCGATCCAAATCGAAAAGGTGAATACGCCCCAAACTTTACAAACTTGTTTTCAAATGAGTCAAATGAATTGTCAGGTCCCCGATTTCAGCTGGATCTTACTCGAATCATGCCATAACTCACACAAATAAATGTGCCGACAAGAGAGTTAATGACGGGTTGCTATATTTAGAAAGATTACTGTTTACTAAAGGCGGAATCAATAATAAACAGGGTAGTTGCTATCAATAATCAAAGGTAACTAACACACACAAGAATCACTCAAAAAGATTTTCATTTATATAACGTTCATCATACAAATGGTAATCGATTTAGGGTTTCTTGATAGAAAAGTTTTATCCATACTAATCTAAGACAGCCGTCACACTCAATAATATTCTATCTGGATTAATGATTCTGTCTGCCTTGTGGAGGCATGCCCTAAATTATTCCTTTTATAAGCCTGACACCTCCTTTACAGTTGTCATTCCTTCTAGAAAGCCTAAATGCTAAAACATATTCAAATTATATATTCAGAAATATTCTAAGTGTAAAACAAGTCTTCCGGGTAGGCTTTGCAACAACCTTCATTCTCCGAGTAGGCCGTGTACTCCGCCATCCTTCAAGACTTGGTAACATAGAAGTGTGCCCGGGATCAGTTTCTGAGTAGACTTTACTTGAAGAGTATTTTACCAAGTAAAATACTCACCGGGTAGACTTCAATCTTCTTGACTTTGCCAGACTTTTCCCGACAAACCCTTACGAGCAACCTTGTTCTTCAATGGTCCATTCAACTCTTTGCTAGAGAATAACTTATTAGCAGAGTGTACTCGGCAGTACTGTTCCTTGCTTGAGTTGAACCTTGCCCGATGTTACTTAGATATATTCCATTAAAACATCAAGCCTACTTGGACCACAATTATTAATGAATACCTTGTCCGGTCTTCCAATCACTTGGCTTCATGAGCTTGGTTAGCCAAAAGCTTACTCTGGAGTGAACTTTATTTGGCTTTGAAGAACAGACTTGCTTGATAAAGTAAACCTTGCCCGGATTTACATAAACTAGTGAACCTTGCCCGTCAATGCACTAATTTACAAACCCTGCTCGGATATCCACTAAAGAAGACTTCTTGAAGATAGCCTTGCCCGATAGACAAAATATCTTACCCGGCTAAGTAAAAAGCTTGCTCGGAGGTCTAAGGTGTGCCCGGATCCATACTTAGCGAAATCTGAGTAGGTTGAGAAGATTCCAATCTTCCATATGTCTTTTAGAACAAATCTTTGACCAAACAATCTCCCCCTTAGGTCAATTGTTTGACTCAATAATCTCCCCCTAGATTGGAACACCTCAGCTGACCCAAAACATTTCTATGGTTACTTACACTTAGTCAAAATACACATCAAATCAAGATCAAAGTACATATTCATAACATAACCAAGTTACATAATCAAAATTATGTCCGAAGACATTACATAACAAAGCTTAATCTATGAATCTTGTCTCTTCCTTGCATTATGAGCGGCTTGTCTTCTGTTTACTATCACTGATGCAGCTCTCAGCCTAAAGATATCAAGAATTCGGTAGTGAGTATGACTTTTTGGTATGACCAAATCCCTTATATCCATCAGATCCTCATCATGCAAGTAAGTCAAGTCTTCATCTTTCTTGATTATCCCCAGTACTTTTCCATCAATGTTCTTCAGCAAGTAATGGTCAACATTTTCTTTTTATTCAACTTCTGTTATGATGTCATTTCTTTGAACTGTGTAGTTGGGGCGCGTCATTCTTCTTTCAAGGCTTATGCATGTGTTCATGGTTGACACGGGATTTCTGTCTCTGACATTCAATTTGTAGTACAGTTTAGCCTTGTCCATTCTCTTTAACTTCTCTGACCTTCTTGATCTATGAAGTTGAATCATTCTCCAACTTCTCTTTTCTCTTAAGAACCGGAACCCTTTGTCAGCTTCTTCCTTCAAAAACTTTGAGAGATCATTCATTTGCCTTCCTGCCACTTGTTTCTGTCTCTATAATCATGCAGGTTAAGTGTGGCCATTCTTTCTAGTTGTTCTTGAGTGTACTCATAGAAGTCACCTCTCACAACTATCTCTCTCAGTTTTCTACTTTCCATAATCACTCTCAAACATTCAGATACATAATCATAGTAGAGTTCTCTTGGAAGATCCACATCTGATTGTGGTCTTGTTGCCCTTTGTTGTACAAATCTACTTGACTCACCTCTTCCACCTTGTTGATGTCTTCTTGAAATAGGAGGCCTGAATGGAATGGACTTCTGGGTTTTCCAGGCCTTAAGTTGAAAGTGTTAATGTAGACTGTTCAACCATATCATGTCCTGCTTGTTCTTTAAGAGTTTTGATCATCTTAGCTATCCCAGGACTATTTGACAGTCCTGCAGGAACAAACCTTCCTTCAACAAAGCTTCTAGGGTTATCACCCTCCCTCAAAGCTTTCTCCCAATCAGCCTTTTGTATATAGAAAAGATCTTTCAAGTCTTGCTTTTCCAAGGCATTGAATGAGGCTTCATCCATTCCCCCATTGATTAATCATTATCCCCCTTAGAATATTTATCATTTCTTCATTCTCCCAAGGGACAATAGGTTCATCTTCTGGTTCAGGTTTGACTTCTTGTGGGGTTGGGGTTTCATCTGATCTGACCTGTTCTTTCATTTTCTCCCTCGAAGTCTGAATTCTTCTTCTCTGCCTGAGGTTCAACAGATGTTTCAGATTGTTTGATAGACTTCTCAGTTTGTGCCCTCTTTAGTTTTTCTTTTCTTTTCAGTTTATTATACTGGTCCAACACTGATTCTCTTGACAGGCTCTCCACAATCTCAGGCTTCAATCCTTTCTCCAGTAGGTATCCACACATACCTCCAAACTTCCTTTTCAAGGCTTCAATCTTTTCAATCTCATCATTTTCTTTGACATATTTTTCTTTTACTTTCTCTCTTTCACTATTGTAGAGTTCTTGAAGCTTGTCAAAGTTGAAGAATGTCAAGTCCTTCTCTGAATAGCCATGTCTTCTAAGATACTCTCTGTATTTCTGGCTATCTTTGTTCTTTTCTTCCATCTTTTTCTTGAAAACATCCCTCTCCTTATCCAGTTTCTTTTGCAACTGATCATCATCCAGATCATCCAAAGTTTCAAAACTTATTCCATACCTTCTCAGCTTCAAAATTAATGGATGTTTCCTTTTTGCTTCCCTCATACTCAACTCAATGTTTGCCCTTTGTTCATTAGTAATTGTGACTTGTGGGGACACAACATTAGCAGTCTTGGCACTCTTTCCTTGATCATCATTAGGATTATCATCATCATCAGAATCCTCAGACTCATCCTCCTCTTCAGTTGAATCATTTACAACATCAATCTTGGGTTCATCAGAGGGTGGATGATCTGGATTTGGTTCAGTTCTACTAGGCACATCAGGAACACCTTGAACCCTTTCACCTGGTTGCAAGGTTTGCAGTGGGACTGCCCTGATTGGGCTTACTTCATCATCTGGAGTTTGTACAAAATACTTGTTTTTATCATCCCGCTTGCCTTTCTTAGCAGGTCTTTCATGCTCAGATTGCTCAGATGCCCTCTTTCTTCTCATGTAGGTCTTAGCAAACCTATTGACTTTCTCAGCAAATTCTTCATATAAGTTAGAAAGCCTTTCTTTCTTTTGATGAATTGTTTCTGATCTTTGAGGTTGAGTCACATTTGCCCTTTCAGACCAGCTGACAGTTGGGTTCTTCTTTAGATCTTCTTTCACTTGCTCAGCCCATTTCTTGGCAGGCATTGCAGCAATGGACTCACCAGTTTCTTCTTCAACCATCATATCAGTATTCAAATTGATTGGTTCAGCAGTTTCATTTGACTTTGTTTGTGGTTGACTTTGGGTTTGAAACATGCTAACCACCATAGCCAAAGAGTTGTCTGCTTCCTCAACTCTTTTTAACTTAATAAAAGCCTTAATCACCTCTTGATCAGCCACTTCTTCAATAACTTCTTTTGTAAAATTGGCTTGGTTGATCAAGGCTTCCTGCTCTGCCAGTTCTTCTGGAGTCAGGGTTTGTGCCAGTATCTCCCTTTCCCTTGTCTCTCTGATAATATTTTCTTGTTCTTTCAAGGCAGTAGCAGCAGCAATAGCATCATCTTTAAACAAAATATCTTTCTCAGGATAAGCCTTAACAGGCTCTTCTTTTGTAACCTTTTCTTTGCCTTTATCCATTCTTTTAAGCACTTCTTCCTCATCATCATCAAATTGTCTATAATCATCAATCTCCTTCTCAAGTGCTTCTAATTCAGGGTCATACTCTACCCTCTTGGAGCTTTCAAGTTGCTCAACTTCATTAGTAATTGGCTCCTCAGTAGTAGTAATTCCTTGAATACTTTCATCAGTTTTAGTTTCTTTCAGCAGATTAGTGACCACATCAGTAGTAAACACCATCTCTTCATCATTAGTCTTTTCAATCTCATCCTCTTTCTCAACATTCTCTTCACTTCATTCGACATTCATTATTTCATCATTATAGTCATAATCTTGCTCTTCAATATCTGATTTGTCACCTTCATACTCATCATCTTCAACTCTCCACTCCTCACTATCCTCCTCACCATCATCATATGCATTCAGAATCAATTTCAGTCCATCAACAGTCTTTACACCTGTTTCCATCTCAGTGTCAACATTTACCCTTGAGTCAGTTGGCAAATTTTCATTCTCCCCCTGTTTTGGGGCAGCTGAGGTCTTCTCAACCTCCTGCTCCAAGGATTTTATTCTCATTTCATCCCTGACCAACTTCTCTATCAACATAACATTCTCCATAGTAACCTCCTCATTCCTCTTCTTCAATTCTGCATTTTCTTTCAATAAGTCCAAGTTTCTTAGGAATAGGTCTATGTCAGAATGTGGGGTTGTAGGTGGTGATGTAGGAAATGGTTCATACTCATGTGGGTCTTGGGTTGTGGTGTGAGTTTGGATTATGGATAGTGGTGGTGACTGTGTGTGAGGTGGGCTTGGAATAAATGAATCAGTTTGAATTAGGCTAGTAGTAGGTGGTGTTTATGGTGTTGGGGATGTATGTGTTGATGTTTCATGTTGGCTAATGGTTAAGGTTTGGGGTGGAGATTGAGTGGTCTGATTTGGTGGAGTTTGTGGTGGTGATGGTATAATGGGTTGTTCTGGTTCCTCAGGATGCTCCCCTAATCTTGTGCACCAGCAATCATGGCTCCTCCAGCCCATCCTTCATCTCCATCATCATCTCCATCAGAGTCATCACTATCGCTTCCAGGATCATCTTCCCCTCCTTCCTCCTCTGAGCTCAACTCAGGCACTGGCATCACTTCCAAGTCATGGTCCAACAACCATGGCAAGTTCTCAAACGGAATATTTTGAGTCAAATCTATTGGCAACACCTGGATTTCTGATTCTTCTGTATGTGTCAGGATTCTGCAGTAGGTGTGTAATGCCAATAGTAGGTAGATCTTGTAATTCACTGTTGAAGATTATCTGTAGAAATCCTGGGTACTGCAGAAATCTGTCTACCTCATCCTTCTTCAAATTTGATACCAATCCTTCAAAGATCATCTTTGAAAAATTGAATGGCAAATCATATATAATCCCCACAGTGGCATTTGCTAAATCACAACTCATCAGAGTCCATGATCCTTTTCGTGGAGCAAACCCTTGTATCACATGATGAATAAAGAATCTATACAGCATAGGGAACATCCCCTTTTAAAACTGCCCATCATGTAGGGTTCCTTGATAACCCATCATCTGCTCAAATATCCTCATCAAGTGAGCTGTATTGAAGTTTATTGAGTTATGATCATCATCATTCAACCGCAAAAATCTTCTTATCATTCAATCTGTCACATGAATCTCATGGCTTGCAACGGTTGCTTCGATTCTCTGACCGTTTATATCATCCAAAAGTCTTGCTGATCTCTAGAAATCTAGTGAATGATTTCTGTAGTTGATTGGACATTCAGTAAAGGCAAAACTAACATTCGATCGAGCCATCCAAGTAATCATTCTCGCCACTGGCTCGTTATCAGGTGTGACTTGCAAAAGTGCACACATATGGTGTTTCTTTTCAAAGAAGTATTTGGGTTGTTCTTCTTCTTCTGCCATATCTGAACAACAAAATCAAACATATTCAAAATGAAATTAGTCATAAAGTTCACTACTTTAAGTAATTTCAAGTTATAAAAATGAAGAAGAAAGAGAGAAATATCATCAAGAACCTATTCTTCGACAAGTTTATAACCTAAACACATAAACAGAGTGTTAGTAATCAAATACATAATCATAGCCCATTATAGTCTAATCGTAATCGAAAAACACATTATTATTGCTTACCGAGTCGGAATTAGAGGGATGATTCAAATTAGGGTTTGGATTAATAATGAATGCGATAAGTCGGTTTAGGTTTCTTTGTGAGTAAGCAGTTGTAGTGGAAGGAGAGAGAGGGAAAAGTAATGTTTGGAAAAATTATGCCTAACTCCCTCGTATATACCTTTTGAAAGTGGGTTTTAAATGCTTTTTGTCGTTTAGTGAGTTATTAGCTGTCAAACAGTAACATTATCCACTTGATATTTTAAAACATTTGTAAAACATATAACTTTTTGTCAGTTTTGATTTAGCAGACCTTACTCGGAAAAGTAAATCTTCGCAAAGTCTACTCGGTATTTTTCCACTTACACAAAGCTTACCTGATAAAATATCAAACCTTGCTTGGTAACCTTTTTCATTTAAATTTACAATGTTTGCCCGATCCTTTCTACTTACAAACCTTGCTTGGTCAACCTAAGTAATTTAAAGTGAAGACATTATGAAGAAAGCTTACCCGAAATACCAGATTTCTTGAGAAATTAATCACAAGACAATTAATCAAGTATAAAAATATAAAATAAACATCCTTACTAGAAATCAATTAAGATCCCCATATAAATTTCTTAATTTTAAATCAAAAGCTCAATCTAGCATAAACCCTATCAGAATAAGAATCATATTCAATTAAGCATACTAAAAACATATTCAATCAAGCATACTTGGGAGCATAGTGTGTCCGAGCAACCTTCACAATGTTTTTAATGTGCCCGAACAACTTTCTTATGCAAAGTATACCCGAATAACCTTTCTTGAGTATAAAGTGTGCCCAAAATGATATCTAGCAGACAGTGCACTCGAAAAGTCAAGTTTTGAAATTACCAAGTATATTAAGGGAACAAAAGTGTACCCGAAATATAAAGTATGCCCGGAAACACTAGTAATCTCAAAGAAATCATAAACACAAATATCACAGAGCATGCTAGGAATGAAATTAAACATATAAACATTTAAGTGTGCCATAGTCTAAAATTTCCAAAAGCTTGCCTGAAAATCCTATGTTATCACTAAGCTTACTAGGATACACATATTCAGCCATCAGGTATGCCTGAGAACTAAACTAAACAGTTTATTCTACCCGTAAGACTTCAACATATCAAACCATACCCTAGAATGACAAACTCAAACAATAGTATCTGAGTGTGCCCAGAAAGGTTTTAAAGCATCAAACCTTACCCGAAAATACATATTCAAACATATTCAACTTTTTTGTGCCCGGAAAGGTTTTAAAACATCAAACCTTACCCGAACATTCATATTCAAACATATTCAACTGTTTTGTGCCCGGAAAGGTTATAAAACATCAAACCTTACCCGAACATACATATTCAACCTTTTAAAGGCAAAATGCAACACTTTTTGACTTAAACCACATGTCAAAATATCTTTTTCATTAAAGATCCTAGGTTAAGAGCAAATGGTGCATTTAGAGATCAAATTTCAGTTGTATTTCTCTTTAAAACACCTTCTTCTTTTTTTTCTGAAAAGATCTCAAGAATGGGATCATATTGACTATGTATCTTTCTCAATACTTCATTCTCAGCATTATTATGAAAACATAGTTAAGTTAATAACAGGTATCAACTTAGCATGAATTTCATTTATTTGGTGATATGATTAAGGTTCATTTAGGAGCATAATGCATTAATGGTCAACACTATGCTATGATGCCTCATATCTCTTCTCAAAGCTTATTTGGCTTTCCCCAGATCACCCCAATTTGACTCCAACCTCCTGTATTTGGTCAAAAATTTGTTTTTGTATGACAGAACTTATTGGATCTTTTTGTATTTTTGAATTTCAAACATATATATAGGTTGAACATTGGACTTACTGTTAAATAACAGGCCTTTCATTCAAGATGAAACATATTTGGTCAACATCTTTGTAGTTCTTGTTGTAACCCTCTTGTTTGATAAAATATTTAAAACACTTATCAACTTTTGGTTGATTTATTCATTCTTCCCCTTGTTTTTGATATTTTCTCAAATTTTTCTTAAAGCATGTTCTTTGTCATATTTAAAGATGTTTCATTTTTGGTTGACCAAATAATAACAGGCTTGTGTATGACTGGGTAATCACTTTTCTGCCTATCATTTGGAGAGATCTATCTTGAGACATGCAAAAACAACTATGTATCTCCACATAAAGATTAGCATATTCTTCTGTTTATATCACCTTAGATTTTATATCATCATGATAAAGCAACCATACATGTTAATGACTATACTAAGGTCCATTTAGCCTATTAAATCCATCTTATTGGCTAAGTAGTCAATGTACTATCATTTCCCATATTAAAATACAGTTTAATATTCAATCACCTCAATGTCTCTTAAATGGAAGGTATATGGCTATCCTGTTTGACCACAAGTGGTTAACAGGACCAAACATACATGTGAATATATGTCCTTTCAAAGTCAGAACTATTGACATAGTTTTAAGTGAAGGAATAATAAACAAGTCATAATTACCCCAAATGCATTCAGTTTTCAGGTTAATGGCTATCCTTTGAATCTGAAGAGATTTAAGGACCAAACATACAAAAGTGCATGTCCTTCCAACTAGGCAAATGACATAATTTTCAACAAAGACAACTACTTGAGACTTTTCTTTAAAAATCCTTCTTTTAAGATTCTTTAAAGCTTGAACTGAATAATCTTATCATATTTCTACACCATTAATCAACTTGCTCATGTTTTGACCAAAATAAAGTATTTATGCATTCATTGGTAAACTTCATTTTATCACTTAATTTTGACATAAGACTCATTTTGACACAAACAGTTGTCACATAATCAAATCTTAATCAAACATGACATCATCAAGATAAGTAGACAGTACTAACATTCAAGATCTATCATATCTTAATAACATCAGAAGATCAGATAAAGCACATATTCAAGCAATTAAGCAATGATGTCAGATAAGCTTACATTAACAAGTAATTCATAACAAGAACACTTCATCCTAACATCACAAATGCACATCAACTGATAAACATGCACTCATATTACACAAATCAATCATGTCAAACTTTGCACACATAATCAATTAAAGCACATAACAGTTAACATATCAAGCATATTCACTAAACATTCATTATGTGTGACCTCAAACAAAATAATCAGTTAGCACAGAGAGGTACACAACTAGGCACACATCCTAAATCATATCTCATCAGAGTTGATCATTCCCAGGGCTTTCAGGAGAAAGTTGAACCTGGTTCTATCAAGTGGTTTGGTGAATAGGTCAACCAAATTGTCACTGGTATCAACTCTTTGCATTTCAATCAAACTTTTTTCACTGCAATCTCTTATGAAGTGATGTCTGATTTCAATGTGCTTAGTTTTAGAATGTTGAACTGGATTCTTAACAGTAAAATATGCAGCAGTATTGTCAATAAGAATAGGGGTGTTCAGAAAATTAAAACCATAGTCTAGCATCTGATTTTGAATCCATAGAACTTGTGCACAGCAGGCAGATGCGGCAACATATTCAGCTTCTGCCGTAGAGATTGAGACAGTAGTCTGCTTTATGCATTGCCATGACACTAGCCTTTAACCCAAAAATTGACATCCTCCTGAGGTTGACTTTCTGCTCATGTTGCAGCCATCATAATCATTGTCTGTGTAGGCAATCAAATCAAAAGATTTATTCTTTGGATACCAAATTCCCAAGTCTGATCTTCCCTTCAAATATCTAAAAAATTCTTTTCCCGGCATTCATATGGTAGACTTTTGGATTTGATTGGAATCTTGCACACACACATACAGAAAACATGATATCTGGTCTTGTTGCAGTAAGGTACATCAGAGATCCAATTTTGGCTCTATATTCATGTTCATCCATAGGCTCCCCCTTTTCATCTGCAATCATCTTTTCTTTGGTGTCCATAGGAGTTGAAGCAGTTTTGTATTCATGACAGTTGAACTTGTTCAAAATGTCCTGCACATATTTGGTCTGGTAAATGAAGATCCCTCCAGCTTTCTGTTAAACTTGCAATCCAAGAAAGAAGTTCATTTCTTCCAAAGAGCTCATGTTGTATTTGGACTTCAATACCCCTTCAAACTCCATGCACATTTGTTCATTTGTAGATCCAAAGATGATGTCATCCACATACACTTGTAGCAGAAGCAAGTCTGATCCTTCTCTTTTGTAGAAAAGTGTCTTGTCAATGGCTCCTCTTTTAAAGCCGTTTTCAAGAAGATGATTTGACAGCTCATCATACCAAGCTCTAGGAGCTTGATGCAATCCATATAGGGCTTTGTTCAACTTATACACCCTGTTTGGATACAAAGGATCCTCAAAACCTGGAGGTTGAGCCATATACACCTCTTCATCAATCTTTCCATTTAGGAATGCAAACTAAACATCAAGCTGGAACACCTTAATGTTCTTTGAGGCAGCATATGCAAGAAAATTCCTGATAGCTTCAAGTCTTGCAACAGGTGCATAGACTTCCTCAAAGTCTATTCCTTCTTCTTGAAGGCATCCGAGTGCTACAAATCTAGCTTTATTCTTAATCACCAAACCCCTCTCATCCCTTTTGTTTCTAAAAACCCATTTGGTTCCTATTGCATATCTGTTATACCAACAAGATCCCACACATGTAAGTCTCTGAACTGTGTCAGTTCCTCTTGCATTGCTTCCACCTAACTATTATCTTTTAGTGCTTGAGCAATGTTCTTTGGCTCTATTTGGGATAGAAAGCATGAGTAAAGACAGATGTTTGCAATTTCAGAATGACTTCTTGTGACTCTTTCATGCAAATTTCCAATGATGTTTTCAGAAGGATGATTTTTTTCCACATAAGGAGTTTGTACAATCATATCTGTAGACAAATTTGTGTCAAGATTTGTTTCATTGAGATCTGGTTCTTCAATGATCAAATCAGTTTCTGCATCATGAAATTCTGGTGCTTCATCATTATGTTTTCCTGAAGTAGATACACCATTGTTTTCTAAATTCAGTCTTTGAAACATATCTTGAAATCTTGCAGTAGATGCAACTTCATCTTCACTTGATTGGTTGCTTGTGTTTCTATCATTTTGAAGTTGATCATTCTGTATATCTTAAATGTCTTGATTAACCTCAGTATGATCATGTTCAGGACTGTGATTGTTTTCTTGAATATTCTCTTGTTCTTGTTCAACAATATCACATGAGGAATTCTTCACAAAAGTATATTCCTTTTCTTTTCTAGCAACCTTTTTCCACAACTCTTCTAAGTCCAATGGTTTCTTCTTTTTCTCTTCAATCTCACTGGTCTTGTAGAATGAGTCATCAAAGTCTTCAGGATAAATCTTGAAAGACCTTATCAACTTCTCATGATCAAACAGCCATGCTTCACCATCAACTGTGTTGAATTGATTCTCATTAAAGATTATGTCAGATGATTCTGTAACACTCAAATGGTCTTTCACATATACTCTGTATTCTTTTGAGTGTGTAGAATATCCAACAAAGAAACAATCTAGATATTTTGTTTGAACTTGTTCAAATAGTCTCTAGTGTTCAAAAGAAAACATTTGCATCCAAAGGGCTTGAAAAACTTGATATAAGGCTTTCTGTTGTGAAATATTTCATATGGTGTTTTGTTAAGCCTTATGTTGACAAGTACCCTGTTCTGAACATAGCAGGCTGTATTAATGGCTTCAGCCCAAAAAGTAACAGGTAAATTAGCATCTGCTAACATGGTTCTTGCAGCTTCAATCAAAGTTCTATTCCTTCTTTCTGCAACACCATTTTGTTCAGGAGTTCTAGGAGCTGAGAATTGTTGAATGATTCCTTTTGCTATACAAAATTCTTGCATAACTCCATTCTTGAACTCTATACCATTGTCACTTCTCATCATTTTAACCTTCTTATTCAATTTGTTCTCAACCATTGTTACACAACCCTTAATCAATTCTGCAGTCTCATCCTTGGTACTTAGGAAATAAACCCAAGTATATCTTGAATAGTCATCAATGATCACAAGACTATATATTTTCTTCCCTATACTTGGCACACTCATAGGACCAAAGAGATCCATGTGAAGTAATTCAAGTACTTGATCAATTGAGTTGATGAGTGTTGGCTTATTAGTAGATTTGTGTTGTTTTCCTTTTTGGCATGAACTACAATGATCTTCCAATTTGAACTCTCTTGTTGGTAAGCCTATTACATGCTCACCTTTGACAACTCTATTCATGTTCTTTAAGTTCACATGACACAATTTCCTATGCCACAATTGTGACTCATCTTCAGTGGCTTTGGACACAAAACATGCACCCCCTCTTGAAACAGCTTCTTTCATATTCAATTCATATAAGTTGTCATTTCTTGGTGCCATTATCATAATCATTTCAGGTGGAATCACAAACTCAGGTTTTAAGATGAAACAGCGGGAATCATCAAAACTGACTTTGTAACCCTTATCACACATTTGTGATATACTCAGTAGATTATACTGAAGACCTTCAACATGAAACCCATTATCAAATGAAACTTTTCCATTTGTTAAGATTCCTTTCCCAACAATCTTTCCACCATTTTCATCACTCCCAAATGCTACAGGACCTTCAAACTTTTCTTCATAATTGACAAGTGATCTCTTGTCACAAGTCATGTGCCTAGAACAACCACTATCCATATACCATATGTCATTCAGAGGAGTGGACTGTTCCTGCACATAAGATAAAGTTTGATTAGTTGAGTGATGAAGTGCAAGCTATATCAACTTGCAGCTCATCAGATTCAGTTTCAGAGGAAGCTTGGGAAGTGAGTGTTGTTGGTTCAGGATCTTCATGAGTGACTTCTATATTGTCTGAATTATCTGTCTCATATCCACACTCTCTTGAGGTTTTAACAAATGAGGTTGAATTCTGGCATTCTGCTGAGTCAGTGGCATACTCCTTTATCACATAATCCTTCTTTTCAGAGTAGTCTCTTACATCAGCAAGTGTTTCAATCTTAATTTTAGCCTTAGGTTTCCAAAGTAATCCTTTAGGTTCAAATCCATGTTTCATCAGAAACTTTTCATCACCAGTGAGTTCTGTTGGTTTCTTTTTAGGAAATGCATCTCTTTTTCTTGTCTTCTCACTGCTTGATGATCCTTGAGAACTATCAGATTTGACAGATTGAGTATCCTTTTTAGGGATAATTCTCAAGGGTTGAGAGTTCTGATTTACTTTTCTCTCATGCTTTACAGGAGATTTACTCCTTTGATCATGCTTAGCCACTTGTCTCTTGGCTTTCATTGAGGGCTTTTGGCTTTCTTTCTTCAGAACTTCCTTTTCACAAGCTTTTCCCTTTCCCAGGAATTCATCATACTTTTGCCTGTACATAATTTTCATGATATTTAACTATTTTTCACCATTTTTAGCCAAAACCGAGCATTAAATTCACCAAATATTCATCCTTTGTCCAAAAATTACCAAACATTCACAGAACTCTTATTTTCATTTGTTTAACACCTCTGTCAAATTTCATGACCTAACTCTAAACCATCAACAATCTGTCCGAATCTCCAAAACCGAACATAAACCGAATATACCTTTCGTTTTCCGCCACTACAAGCTACAAACTCGTCTTTCCGCCATATCTACCACTAAACACAGAACCTACAACCAACATACCACAATACCAAGCAAGTTACACTCACGATCAAGCCTCTTACACTATAGTTTCGGTTATGATTCAAAAACAAAGATTTAAACCGTAAAAATTCGTTCTTGGTTCGTTTAACTCCTTTCTTGGACCAAGATCCCTTGTATAACCCGTATACATCACTTGATCATGCAAGAATCGGTTTCCATCTTTGAAACCTCATTTTCTTGCAAATAAACTCAAGAAACGAAGATAGAAACGTAAATAACTCGACTTTTTACCTCGGTTTTCTTGCTAAAATCTCGGGTTTTAGTTCAAACTTTGGAGAGGATTGATGGATCTTGAATGTGTTTGTGAGAAAAAAGAATTAATGGAATGGGGTTAACCCCCTTATTCCGATCGGATTCATGGGGGAGGTGGGGTGGGACCCACTTCTCCATTCTTGGCCATTCATTTGGATTCTTGAAATCCGGATAATGTTTTGGATAATCTGGTTCAGTTCGTTTCTCGGTTAAATGTTTAATTCGGCTTAAAACGAGGCTAAAACGGTCGTTTTTCGGCTTAAAAATGAAATTTATATAAAACCGATTTAAAAACTTTAAAAACTTAAACCATGACATTTATTAACTTAAAACATCATATTATTAATTATTGCGCATCTTTTTCGGCTTGATCGATCGTCTCTTGCTCGGTTTGGTATTAAAGGTTTCGTTTAACGTACCGACGTACCATTAAATCGAAATTCTTTTTCTGTGCCGTACTTTACTTATCCCGAAGCATTAATGCTCCGTAAAATCACTAAATATCATATATCTCGTCTATAATTGAACCCTCGATTCGTTCGGGTTTCAATAACTATTGATCGATTAATCGCATATTCAATGCGATGAATTATATATTCACGTACAATCAATACAGTGAACCATGTATTCTCGTATAATTACTATGGTAATTCATGTACCCGACATTAAATATGACGTAACTATTGTCTACCGGTTAGGGTATACCGGGTTTCGTCGGAATCGTTACATTCTCCCCCCGTTAAGAAATTTCGTCCTCGAAATTTTACACGCTCACTATCCCTTTCCGAGGGAAAGGTGGGGGTTTTTCCTTCAGAATTCACCCTCGCGTTACCAGGTATAATCTGGTCCTCGCTGTGAATTCCACTTAATCTTAATCAATAAAGCTTGGTGTGTCCAAACTGTTTAGTTTTCCCGTCTATTATTTCTACGGAATTATTCATGATATCAGGCATGACTTCTATGAGTACCTCCATTACTGGTACTTTCGTTGCCTCGTCGCTTAGGTACTTTTCAATCCGTATACATGGCAAAACATTATGTTTAGTACTTAGCCCCTGGAGTACTTTAATTGATAAACTAAATGACCAATCATGGAGATAGTCTCATGAGGTCCAATATATTAAGGAGCTATTTTCGGTTTTGCCAAACCTCATATCACCTCTCTAAGGTGATGCCTTAAAAATACCTTGTCACCTCTTTCCAGCGACAATGGTTTCCTTTGAATGTTGGCATAAATCATTTGCCAATCTCGCGCTGCTTTCAACTTATCCTAAATATTATAAATCCGATTGTTTGTTTCTCGAATCAATTCAAATCTTATGGCTTGAGTGACGCCGAATTTCAATTTAACAAATTGGTGATAATTACTTCACCCATAGAAAGCTTCAAGCTCTCGATGCTTCCTTCCCCGCCTTCCAATAATGGAAGTAGGATGCCCATTTCGATCTGAGATAATTGAAAATGGTATTCCACGATGAGATACCATTTCACCATCATGAATTTGGGCGAGAATTCATTGTGGTAATCATCATAGATTGGGATGAAACGCGAGGATTGGTTAATCGATCTGCGATTACCCAATTTACATCATGCCTTTGATATATCTTGGGAATTTGCGTCCCGAAATCCTTTGTAATTTATTCCCACTATCATTGGCGAATTTTTCTGTCGTTGTAGCGTTCCCTAGGGTTTTCGGCGTGCAGCCTTATCTCTTGCATAACTTAAATATTCACCAACATACGTAACCATATCTTTCTCCAAACTCGGCCATTAATACAATCCTTTCAGATATTCGTATCATCAATAGTCTATTCCGATCCCGAATGTATGGAATATTTCGATCTATGCGCTTTGTCCATGATTAATTCACGAAGGTCATGGAGGGTCGGGATCCAAACCCGATTTTTGAAGTAGAGAATTTCGTCCACGCGCTGTTCAAAATTCTTCTCATTGCCGTAAAGTTCCTCCTTTTCGCTGTTCCTCTTTCAACGCCTCACGTTGAGCGACTCGAATCAGGTCCGAAAAGTTCGACTGGACTATCATCCCTAGCGCTCGCACTCGCAATGGCTTAACCTGACCTTTCCTACTCAAAGCATCGGCTACGACGTTGGCCTTGCCGGGGTGATAACGGATGTTACAGTCATAATCGTTTAACAACTCGACCCATCTTCATCGCCTTATATTCAGTTCTTTCTGATCGAATATGTGCTGCAAACTTTTATGATCGGCGAAGATGGTGCACTTCGTATCGTAGAGATAATGTCTCCACATTTTAAGTGCGAGGATAACCGCTCCCAGTTCTAAGTCGTGAGTAGTGTAATTTTTCTCGTGTACTTTTAACTGTCGGGAAGCATAGGCTATAACCTTATTATTCTGCATCAACACGCATCCTAACCCTCTACGCGATGCGTCACAATACGCGACAAAACCATCGTCTCCATCGGGGAGACTTAAAATCGGCGCTTGGCACAATTTTAATGGTTTCTATCTTATTTGGATCTATGTGAAATCCTTGTTGCTTTACAACATGACCAAGGGATTATGCCTTCTTTATTCAAAATCACATTTCAAAAACTTCGCGGATAACTCCTCTTGCTTTAACACTTCCACCATTTTCCTTAAACGTCGTTCGTGCTCTTCCTTACGTTGCAAATATATCAAAATATCATCAATGAATGTTATGACAAATTTGTCAAAATAAAGTTTATAGACTTGGTTCATGAGGTCCATGAACACTACCGGCGCATTTGTTAGCCCGAGAGGCATAACTAAGAATTCATAATGGCCGTAACGAGTCCGAACGCTGTTGTTGTAACGTCCTCCTCTTGGATTTTTCATTTGGTGATAACTATATCTAAGATCAATTTTCTAAAAATAAATCGCCCCTTGCAATTGGTTAAATAGATCATTTACTTCGAAGAAGTGAATACCTATTCCTGATCGTCACTTTATTCAATTCTCCCTAATCAATACATATCCTAATACTTCCGTCCTTCATTTCCCAATTAACACTGGTGCACCCCATGGCGACTAACTAGGTCGTATAAAACCTTATCCAATTATTCTTGCATTTCAGTTGGTGCAAGTCGGTAAGATGCTTTAGCAACAGGGCCAGCTTGAGGCAATAAATCGATTCTGAATTCGACCTGTTGGGTTGGCGGTAATCCAGGAAGTTCTTCTGGGAAAACTTGTGGATATTACGTATCACCGGGACATCTTCCATATGTTTTCTTTTAAATACTTTGGCAATCGCGTTTGTTAAATACACCACGTCTTCTTGTCGTAAATATTATAACATCTCAAGATGAGATTAGAGTGGTAACATAATACCGTACACTTTTCTCTGTATCTAATCGCTTCATCGTCCGAAGAACAGCTTCTAATCATCTTCTTTTCATATTTGATTTCAGCTTCATGTCGGGTTAGCCAATCCATGTTAGCTATTACGTCACAACTTCTTAACTTTACTGGTCGTAGGTCAATAAGGAAAGGTTAATCGTTCAGAATAATAGGACAATTCCAAACAATTTAGTTAACCATTAGGGGTTTACCGTTAGCGATTCTACAGTATAGGGTTCTATAGTTTCACTAATCGGTATCTTTCCAAACGATAGGAGGTTAACAGGAACTAACTTCTATCGACGACCGTAAGAATATCACTGAAGCCTATTGATTTAAAACTACAACGTACTCAATACCACCTTTGGATCATGACGTGCTTTATTCAAGTTACTCACAAAAGCACGGCTCCTTGCTTGATCAGAGGTTGATGCTTGTCATGAGGTTCGTCTTCCAATGACACCTTGGTTCAACTTTGGGCAATTCCTCTTGAAACGTTCTGTACTGCCACATTCATAGCAAGTACAACCGTTTGGCGTAATTTGGTTTCTTTGGATGGATTGTTATTGAAGCTGTTGGGTTCGGAGTGGTTGAACACGGATGGGTTGGGGTTGCCGGTTCACATGGCTTCAATTGGTTCTACAATTGGGCATTACGTCCATCTTTACCACACATGTGGCCTACTATCACTCGACATTCTTCTTCCTGCCGATAACCATATTTTCCACATTTAGGGAAGGACCCTTCATGCGGTTCATGTTTTCACACCAGAACTAGTCTTAGTATAATTATGGGTTGTAGGACATACCTAATTATTCAAAAGCCTATCTTGCACTATACCTTTATCACATCTCTTCTTTAACACTCGACATCTCACCTAACGTCCTTCCAGTCCGCTTCTCATAGAGCAAAATATATCAATGCTAGCTTGTGACACAACCCTTCCAAAGGTTGTATATTTTACAGGATTGACTATCCTTCTTATCGGTGGAGTTAGTCCCCAATATAGCTCTCACTTCGCTTAGTTTCAGGAGTAATTAGCCATGTTACCAGACATGACAATTCCCTCAAACGATTAGTATTTTCTAAGTGATCAGCACACAACATTTCTATCTTTCATAGTTCAGTTCCCAATCTCTGAACTTAATTACTCGAATAAAAGTGCTCTAGCACAAGAATTTTAAGTCCTGACCATATCATCTGAGCAATAATTTTCTAACTATAATTTTGTACCATCGTGTTCCATCACGATACAACATAATCTACCAACATATCTGTAGCATATTTCACTACACAATGTTCTAGACTCTTACCAATATCCTTAACCATTTCAATCTTTTCAATGCACTCGCTAATCTATTCCTCCCTTTACCATCAGTAAACTATTGATAATCCCCTTAACACAACCGAAAAACGTATCCTTCATACCAGATCTAATTCATTACGACTACTATTCATGTTTAGTTTATAACTAATACTGGTAGTCATAATAGTATTCGGTGGGACATTAACACTCTTAGTAATAACACTAAGAATTGAAATATTCATAATCATGTGATTGCTCGATCTATAAGTCTGCGATCACATTTGCATCAACACTAGCAGTGATCTGTGATACGACATTCGGTATCATCATCTGCTATCTTTGAGCAATCAACTGAATCATATCAATCTCCATCATTGGAGTTACTCTTTTATGTCATTCTGCCGTACTCATCCCGTACGCAGTAATCAATACTAATCTCACCGTATAACTCGTTACCAGCTCAATCATATCAGCAGGTACACATACACACCAAATATTATCATACATATTACACATAACAGTATCTAGTATATATGTCCCACAAATATAATATCATAAGGACTTAACCTGACGTCGGTTAACGTTTAAATATGTTTCATAACCCTTGTCACCAACTGACATATAGATCTTTCTCAACAAAGATTAATGTTTAATATTCATCATTTCAATATCCTTCTGCATGTCAGCATAACCGATACATGCTCACCGTGAGCACCAAACGATTACGTACCTCGGAGTTATAATATCCGTGTCTATTTGTATATCCGGCATACACGGTATACCATCTACAAACGAACAACCAACTATGCTATAAGGATTCCAACACCTCTTTGTGTATGGGTAATCATTCTATTCGGGTATTCATGGGTATAGGCATCTAACGGATGTAAGGGGAGCATAGGGAGTTGCAAGGTTCAAGGTAATCGCGCAACATGGGTTGCCTTCAAATATTATTAATTACTATCATGGGAAACTCTATCACTTGCTCAGTCAATGTCCTCGGCGTTCTAGGTTCGCTAAAATCGGTGATTCTCGATCTGAAGGTGGTATGACTCATATGTTTGAGAGTGAGAAATACATATATATATTTCTATATATTATTTTTATCTGCTCATTTATTATCAAATTTACTATTATTATTATTATTATTTTATTTTATTTTATTTTATTTTATTTTATTTATTTATTTACTCCTTTACCTTAATGGAATAAGAATGGGTTCAGGTACGGGTCCGTCCGTACGTGAGGATCGACGGTTCGGGTGAACATCTGGGGTTATTAGAATATACGGTACCGGTATTGGTAGGGTAAGGGATTTATCAACTTTGGTTGGGAGTGACGGTTACTAGATATTTCTGGTTAATGTCAAACGGGAGATCTAATTTGGTACTATCATAACTATGACTCGATAAGTCAGACTTATCATCAACCGATTCCTTAACCGGGTCTTATTTCTCGGTACTTTTTATTATTTCCTTCCCCGGTTCCTTAACCGGGTCTTATTTCTCAATACATGTCCCCACAAGATATGTACATACATATATATATATATACACATTAGCACGTATAAATAATATTATATACTTTACACATATGTTGCCATTTTTACCTATTAATGTACCCCGTGACTTCCCCTGAATTCCCTCGTGCGGACAAGTCTGTTATTATGTTCCGGACCATAATAACTCACTTGTCCATCCAAGTTCATCCAGCTCTCGTCACTATACATTATTATTTGATATTCAGATCCTATAATACTTGAGCTACTGGTTATATTTTAGGTATCTTTTAAAGACATCCTAATTCCTTATAACCAATGGCTCTGATACCAAGTTCTGTAACACCCCGAAACCGCAGCGGAAACGTAATCGGGATGCAACAGACACCTCTGATATCAACCACATTGTTTATAAAGAAAACTGAATACATTAATATACTTCAAATTACATTATCTTGTATTTCATTACCGTCTAGGTGATACACACATCATACAATACGATACACAATTCTATTTGTTATAATGTTTCCTAACACCCTGCACGCAAATCTTACACACATCAAGCACTTAGCACGTAAGCAATCACTTCATCTTAATTGTACCTGAAAAGCATGTGAGAAAACGGGTCAACTACGAATAGTTGGTGAGTTTCACAATTCGAGTAAACCATGATAAATCCATATCAAAATATAATATTATCGATGTAATTATGCTGAGCCCACAAGTGAAACCTCTGACTATCACACACAACCCCGTGGCATACTCCGCCCATGAACCTGCCCCAAACCGCTATGCCTAACATTACATAGCAAAATAAATATAACACCCAATATAGACATGTTCAACTGGCTGGGCGGGTCAACTACGAATAGTTGGTGAGTTTCACAATTCGAGTAAACCATGATAAATCCATATCAAAATATAATATTATCGATGTAATTATGCTGAGCCCACAAGTGAAACCTCTGACTATCACACACAACCCCGTGGCATACTCCGCCCACGAACCTGCCCCAAACCGCTATGCCTAACATTACATAGCAAAATAAATATAACACCCAATATAGACATGTGCAACTGGCTGGGAAACATCAGCAATTCCATGCCAGACCAGTTGGGTTTGTCAGACCAATAGTACTATCCACACTCTACCGGCTTTCAGTTAATCACTCGTGTTGCGGGGCCTTACAATGTTAGTAACTCAGACAATTACCATCTTAGTACATTTCCGTACGATTCCCGTACAATAAAACATATATGAATACACGCAAATCCATGTGTTCAGTATGTACTTAAACATTTTAGTAACAACATGCTTTTCGCCCCGGGAAAATATTTAAAAACAATTCAGGAAAAAGGGGCTCGTGAAACTCACCTTAGCACATGCAAGCAGGTAACAACAATCATTATCAATTAACACGTCCAATCTGTAATATGATCCCTACGATCATTATTATACACTTATTGTTTATATAATCTTTTAACCGTATCAACTGGTTCATCTGGGGACACTGTTAACCCAGTACTGTACCTGAAATACTTCTCCGGACTCAGATTGTGATGTCGAGTTCAACAGTCAAATTTTCTAATAGCTTGTTTTCCCCGTTTTGCGTGCCTAGCACGGTTACCCGTTTTTATGTTTCAAAAATGAGTTTGGTCACACACGACCCGAAAATAGTCGTTGACTGATAGTTTAAGTAAAGTTGTGAAATTTGAGCTCGGTTTAGACGCCCCGATTGGCCGCGGGACCCGTTTCCGTCTTTAGTGCACCGGAAACTGTTAAATCGGGTAAAATTACTCAAATCATCCGAATTAATTTCGGATGATTTATTTTTACTTGTTTAACTCAGTTATATGAAAATAGTTCATTTTTAGGGTTTTTATACACCAGTCTGCTCGCTTAAGCGAGCTTCACCGGTTTACGCGTTTTAACTTTAAAAGTTTGATAATTAGCACAAATAATTATCCGTTTAACCTCGGATCTTGAAATTTTGCACAAATAACATTTTGACAGTGGGGAAATTTATAGAAATATTTCCAGAATTAATTTTTATATTTAAAATTTATTTATCTATTTTTAAACACCATTTAAACACTAAATATGTCGTAAATACCAAACGATCTTAGAAAAGTCCCAAATTTTTCCTGGATTTCCCCTGCCATACACATAGTCCCCTGTAATTTTTCCAGAACCAAAATCTCTTTTTACATGCCATTTTCACTAAAACCGAGCTAGAAAGCCCTAGAACTCGTTTAACCGAAACGCCTACTTAAACTTCTCCAAATGACCTAAAATTTTGTGTGTGACATATACATGATATAAAAAGCTTATCTGCAATTTCCATAATTTTCATGATATTTAACTATTTTTCACCATTTTTAGCCAAAACCGAGCATTAAATTCACCAAATATTCATCCTTTGTCCAAAAATTACCAAACATTCACAGAACTCTTATTTTCATTTGTTTAACACCTCTGTCAAATTTCATGACCTAACTCTAAACCATCAACAATCTGTCCGAATCTCCAAAACCGAACATAAACCGAATATACCTTTCGTTTTCCGCCACTACAAGCTACAAACTCGTCTTTCCGCCTTATCTACCACTAAACACAGAACCTACAACCAACATACCACAATACCAAGCAAGTTACACTCACGATCAAGCCTCTTACACTATAGTTTCGGTTATGATTCAAAAACAAAGATTTAAACCGTAAAAATTCGTTCTTGGTTCGTTTAACTCCTTTCTTGGACCAAGATCCCTTGTATAACCCGTATACATCACTTGATCATGCAAGAATCGGTTTCCATCTTTGAAACCTCATTTTCTTGCAAATAAACTCAAGAAACGAAGATAGAAACGTAAATAACTCGACTTTTTACCTCGGTTTTCTTGCTAAAATCTCGGGTTTTAGTTCAAACTTTGGAGAGGATTGATGGATCTTGAATGTGTTTGTGAGAAAAAAGAATTAATGGAATGGGGTTAACCCCCTTATTCCGATCGGATTCATGGGGGAGGTGGGGTGGGACCCACTTCTCCATTCTTGGCCATTCATTTGGATTCTTGAAATCCGGATAATGTTTTGGATAATCTGGTTCAGTTCGTTTCTCGGTTAAATGTTTAATTCGGCTTAAAACGAGGCTAAAACGGTCGTTTTTCGGCTTAAAAATGAAATTTATATAAAACCGATTTAAAAACTTTAAAAACTTAAACCATGACATTTATTAACTTAAAACATCATATTATTAATTATTGCGCATCTTTTTCGGCTTGATCGATCGTCTCTTGCTCGGTTTGGTATTAAAGGTTTCGTTTAACGTACCGACGTACCATTAAATCGAAATTCTTTTTATGTGCCGTACTTTACTTATCCCGAAGCATTAATGCTCCGTAAAATCACTAAATATCATATATCTCGTCTATAATTGAACCCTCGATTCGTTCGGGTTTCAATAACTATCGATCGATTAATCGCATATTCAATGCGATGAATTATATATTCACGTACAATCAATACATTGAACCATGTATTCTCGTATAATTACTATGGATTCATGTACCCGACATTAAATATGACGTAACTATTGTCTACCGGTTAGGGTATACCGGGTTTCGTCGGAATCGTTACATGAATCTTTCACTTGGTCTGGGTTCTTTTACTCCAATGGTCTTCTAATTCTTTAGACTATCAAAGTTGATTGAGAAAGAGACAAACTCCTCAATCTTGATGTCTTGTCTTTCAGTCTTGCTCTTTACAAACACAATTTTTTGCATATTCAGTGGTTCTTCATCTTGACTCTCTCTATGTCTTGATTGTCTCTTCTCATATTCTTCCATGGTTTCCACTTCTCCAATATCAAGTACTTCATGATTAGAGAAAATAGGATAAACAGGGATAAAGTTTTCAACATTCACATCTTCTTTCACCATTTTCTTGTTGTTCTGTTTTAACTTTTCCAATAATTCTTTGCTTGGAGGTCTTACAGCATTGTAATTTACCTTCTTCTTTTCACATATGTCCAAGGACACATGTTCTCTCTTTGTTCTTTCATTCTGTTTCTTCATTCTTGATATGACAGGTGGATACATTGGAAGTTTGTCAATAGATTCTGGTTTCTTGTATTTTCTTCCTCTTTCAGCAGCTTTGATTTCCTCATCAGTGATTTGATCACTTAAATCACTCAAGTCATCTTGATTCAAATCAATTGAATCAAAGTCATCTTCAGAGACTTGAACTCCAATTGACTTTTCTTCTTTCAAATCTTTCTTCACAACAAACTCTCCTTCTTCACTCACCTCAACATTCTTATAGAAATCCACAAGTTCTTCTTTTTCTTGAAAAACATCTTTGAATTGTTGTAGATATGCATTTCTTTTCTCTTTATCAACTTTTGGCATAAAGTTGTTGTTGAAAGGTGGTGGTACTGCTTTGTACATGTCTTCTTCCTTAACTTGGTTTATAATTCCATAGATGTTTCCAGTGGAGACCAAGTTCTTCAAGAATTCATTGTCAGCTTACAGTTTTGTGTTCTGCACCTTCTCTTCTATAATCATTTTCTTCAACCCATCTATTTCAGTTGTGAATCTTTTCTAAGCTCTATAACTGTTTACACAGCCTTCTTCCAAACTTTTCATTGTTTCTTCACTCATCAGTTCACTTGTCTCCTATGCATTGATGATACGTTGTTTCTTAAAACACTCACTTTCCAGCTTGCCTACTTTCATTTTCAAATCATTGATAACTTCAGTTAAATCAATAGTAGGAGCAGAATGTACCTGAGATGATGATCCAGTTTCTTTCTCAATTATGGCCATGAATGCCACATTTCCTTTTTTGATATCATCTGCAATGTCTTCTTCATGATTTCTCCAATCAAAGTTACCCTCATGCTGTGTTGTTACAGCTACATTTCCTTGATTTCTGATCTGATTTTGGTTGGCTGGAATGGTGTTGTTTGGAACATTTTGAAGGTTTTGATTGTTGTTTCTCTGAAAACCTTGATTCTGAGGCACTCCTTGATCATGATTGTTCATTTGAGGTTGGAAGTTGTTGAAGTTGGGATTATAGTTGTTGTTGGGATTGTTGTTAAAGTTGTTGTTAAAGTTGTTGGTGTTGGGTCTCTGCTGATATTGAGGCTTCTGTTGATATTGAGGCTGTTGATTTCTTAGTTGATTTTGAAATTGGTTCATTTGAAAGTTTCTTGGCATGTTACACTCTCTTGCAAAATGACCAGGCTGTTGACAATTATAGCAAATGACTTTTGACTTATCAAAACCAATTCTTTCATTAGGCCCTGATAGGAGTGACCTACCAGTCCTGTTGTTAAGCCTTTTGCTTCTAAGAGCCAACATGGCTGCTTGCCACTTCAAATCCATATCCTCCAAGTCATCAGCATCTATATGCTAAAGATCATCTTGTACCACACTTGTGTGAATTAAATTCTTTGCAACAAATGCATTATATGACTCAGTAAACAATGAAAGCAAGGCCTGTGTTTCATTGCCTTGACCATTTCCACCACTAGTATGAGGTACATTCCCACTTGCCATAGAGGAAGAATTAGTGTCATTAATCAGCTGCACATTGAATCTTTGTTGGTTTCCATAATTACTTGTGCTACCACCAATAAATGATTTTGGAGTATCAGAATTATGTTCAACAGGTTCTTCAATGATAGGGATCTGTTGTTGATTCTTGGTACTCAAATTTCCCATATGTGCAATAAATGCATTTGAAACATTGAAGCAGGGTCTTTCCTCCTTAATCATCTCATTCTCTATCATCTCTATCTCTGCAGCTTGAAGGAAGCACACTACATCATCCAATTTCAAGTCATTGAAGTTGTGCTTCTGAAGGATGAATTTGCAGGCAGTGTACCATTCTTTTGGAATAGAGTTGAGAAGTTGTTATTCATGTCAAAGTCAGTCATGACATAGTCTGTGGTTCTGAGATCATTCACTATTGCTAGGAACCTTTCAAGAATAGACTTCAACCTTTCTCCATCTTTATACTTAAATCTTTCTAGCTGCTGCTTCAGTCTCTTCTTCTTGATGTTCTTAAGCTCAACATTTCCCTCAAACATTTCAAGTATTGCATTATACATTTCCTTGGCAGTGGCATGATGTGCAACCTTGGTAAGTATCTTCCAAGACAGACCTAACTTTAACATTGCTAAAGCCTTGTCATCTACTTTTCTCATTCTTTCCCTCACAGCAGCAACTACTGCTGGATTAGCACCTTCTTCAACATTGCCTTGTGGACCATTTCGGATGGAGTTCCACATATCAACATCATTATAGCATACGGCTGCTTCAAACAAGACCTTCCATTTTGTAAAATTTTCATGTCCATACAGTCTAGGAATCTTGTTAGTAGACACTTCTTGTTCTTTGTAACCAGACATTTTGAGAAATCAAATGTAGTTTCTTTGTAAAAACAGAGTTCAAAAATAATCAGATCTGAAAACCGGTTGTTCAGATTTGAGTTGTCTGATACGATTAGAACAAGATTTATATGTAAAAATTAAAACTTTAAACAGAATACAGAAGAGAAAACACCAAAGATTGTAGATCTGGAAGAAAAATGAAGAACAGAGCTGCTGACGTCACTTTTCAATGGAATAGTGGTCTGCTTACGTCATCTTTCTTCAAATCTTCAATCAGCAACAATCTTTCCAAAATAGCAGCAACAAGCTCTGATACCACTTGTCAGGTCCCCGATTTCAGCTGGATCTTACTCGAATCATGCCATAACTCACACAAATAAATGTGCCGACAAGAGAGTTAATGACGGGTTGCTATATTTAGAAAGATTATTGTTTACTAAAGGCGGAATCAATAATAAACAGGGTAGTTGCTATCAATAATCAAAGGTAACTAACACACACAAGATTCACTCAAAAATATTTCCATTTATATAATGTTCATCATACAAAGGGTAATTGATTTAGGGTTTCTTGATAGGAAAGTTTTATCCGTACTAATCTAAGACAGCCGTCACACTCAATAATATTCTATCTGGATTAATGATTTTGTCTGCCTTGTGGAGGCGTGCCCTAAATTATTCCTTTTATAGGCCTGACACCTCCTTACAGCTGTCATTCCTTATAGAAACCCTAAATGCTAAAACATATTCAAATTACATATTCAGAAATATTCTAAGTGTAAAACAAGTCTTCCCCGTAGGCTTTGCAACAACCTTCATTCTCCGAGTAGGCTGTGTACTATGCCATCCTCCAGGACTTGGTAACATAGAAATGTGCCCGGGATCAGATTCCGGGTAGACTTTACTTGAAGAGTATTTTACCAAGTAAAATACTCACCGGGTGGACTTCAATCTTCTTTACTTTGCCAGACTTTGCCCGACAAACCCTTACGAGCAACCTTGTTCTTCAATGGTACATTCAACTCTTTGCTAGATAATAACTTATTAGCAAAGTGTACTCGGCAGTACTGTTCCTTGCTTGAGTTGAACCTTGCCCGATGTTACTTAGAGATATTCCATTAAAACATCAAGCCTACTTGGACCACAATTATTAATGAATACCTTGCTCGGTCTTCCAATCACTTGGCTTCATGAGCTTGGTTAGCCAAAAGCTTACTCGGGAGTGAACTTTACTTGGCTTTGAAGAACAGACTTGCTTGATAAAGTGAACCTTGCCCGGATTTACATAAACTAGTGAACCTTACCCGGCAATGCACTAATTTACAAACCCTGCTCGGATATCCACTAAAGAAGACTTCTTGAAGCTTGCTCGGAGGTCTAAGGTGTGCCTGGATCCATACTTACCCGGCTAAGTAAAAAGCTTGCTCGGAGGTCTAAGGTGTGCCCGGATCCATACTTAGCGAAATCTGAGGAGGTTGAGAAGATTTCAATCTTCCATATGTCTTTTAGAACAAATCTTTGACTAAACAATCTCCCCCTTAGGTCTATTGTTTGACTCAACATGAATTATATGAAAATGGTTTACATGGGACTACGTGTCTCTAAAACGTTATAAATAAGAGTATAAGCCTAGCCCTCAGGATGTAGTATACGTTTGTCTGGATCCTTACATATGTGGTGGGCACACCACACCTGGTTGTATTATGCTTCCTGCGGGGAGTACGACCATGTGTATACATACAGGTACTTAACTAAGTCGAACGTTGCGGTGTTTGCTAAGGTATTTAGTGTAGGGACTCGAGTTTATAATTGTGTTGTTTTAGCTTGACTATTCCTAAGCCAAGATGGGCCGAGCCTAACTATGTTTGAGGGGTAATCAAGTAAAGAAAATATTTTCGCGTCAGCGTATTCACCAGCATATCGCTGACGTATTTTCTAACATTTCAGGAAATTACAGTATCAAGAATTGGAGCCATTCATGAAGTGGATGTTCGCAAGGTAGAGATGGGTCATAGTTTTAAATGAATAAAATATTGAAAAGAATATTTTATCAAGTTTTTTAAAATTGAAACAAAGTTTATAAATCAACCACTTGGATATTTACTATCCGAGAAGTTTTCTAATAAATTAAAATGTTCATTAAGGTGTACAAATAAACTAATGTTTAAAAATATATACATAATATTTTATTATAAATAAAAGTTTATAAATAAATTAATATTCTAAAATATATTATTTTTTAAACACTTCCGCTGAACTCTGATATATTTACAAAATCGGTACCAACTGTTAGTCACACGCCCAGGCCGTAAGTCGGGGTGTGACAATTTTTGCATTTAAATTGTAGTTTGGTTGACTTCAAAAGTCAATGCCTAGCTTAATAGAAGGTGTCTCATTAATGCAAACGACTCGATTCTAACACTCAAATCTATCGATAATTTTTTTTTTTTTTTTTGGTTCAGAGTTGGTTTGAGGCAAGAGTTAACTTTAATGGTTAAAATGGACCAAATACACTGTTCGAAACTCACACGCCAAGCGGGCAAGGTGGTGGTACAGAAGCCTTTACGAACTATTAGTGTTTATAGTTTTAGTATTAACATTTGTTGTTTATTTTTTTGTTTATTCTTGTATGCATTAAGCCATAAATATAAATCAGTTACAGTTCTTTGATTATTATTTTGGTATTAGTTCCCACATACATGTCGTAAAGTTCAGTCTAATTCCCGTTGCCTTCATGTGACCAGTTATGATGCAGTCTCTCTCTCTCTCTCTCTCACTCTATATATGTGTATATATATATATATATTACATTCTAATACATATAGGTATATTTATGATTGTTTCACCTGAACTGCGGTTACACATCCTCTTTCGGTGACATCAAGTAGCAGAAGTCGCTCTCTCTCCCTTAGTTGGTTAGTCCCCAAAATTTTAAGATGCGTTTTAGTCCCTTGGCTCTTTTATATATTTAGGCGCTACAAGTTCATCACCAGCTTCTTCAATTGATAGGTAAATAATTTTGAAAAAGCTATTGCTTTCAAAGTCCTTTTCCTTACATTACTCCTGCATGTATTCATGTTTGTTTTATTGTTAACTAGTTTGAGGCCCGTGTATTACACGGTTAATTGTTGAAAATTTTAAACTTTGACCATTAAGTGAAATGCATTCAAGAAATTGATTATATATTGTTAATACCATTACAATTAAATTGAAATTACATAAATTACATAACTAAGATTACACAAATATGTTACAAATGGGTAAAAACTTTCTTTTACACTACATTTGTGATTGTATTAGCAGGTATACGTTGTTTATCAAAAATCAAAATCATTAGTCCATGTCTGCTTGTAACTATTAATAAAGTAACATATAGGCCTGCTTATAACTCTTGATATAGCCATATATAGTTGTTCGTTTGACAAAAAAAGGTTCTCCAAGTACATATCAACTCTAGATAAATGATAATATATATATATATATATCTATGATACTAATAAAAAAATTATTCATACACATAAAATATCATAGCTTGTAATCAATTAATATGATGTCATTTGAGAATATGTGCTCATGTTTATAAAAAAAACATGATTATCTCAAAAACCATATACCTGAACTTTGATGATATAATCATCCTTAGAATATTTAGAATTTAAAATTGATTGATCATAATAAATTTGTTGTCATTAATATTCTGTGTATGCCAAATTTTTAATTAACTTTATATTCTACAATTAAAAATTGTATAATCAAACAAAATAAAAACCGAAAATTTGTATATAACAAAATGATTTGTTTGTTTCATATGAATGTAACTGAAAGGAAAATGAAAAATACCTACTAACATCAGAACCATGTTCAAATAATAGTGATTATTCTGAGTTAGAAGTATATTAGAAGATTTAAAGTTGCATAAAGTGAATGTAGTGATTCTTATATATAATCGTTGAAAGTAGAGCTGTCACTTTTACCCGTAACATGAAACCCAACCCAAGAAAACCCGTACCTGAATCCAAACTAACCTGACCCGAGAAACTCGAACCCAAGAAAATAATAACCAGAACCTGAACCGAAGTAATTCAGGTTGGTTCTTAGGTCAGAATTCTAGGTTTCGGGTAAACCTGAAACTTTTAGTTTTAAAACCATATGTATTTTTAGGTATTAAAGGCTAAGCCTTAGCCGCTTGATTGTTCTCATTCCACATATTATGAATCGAATGCTTATTGTTTATTATTTTGAATATAAACCATAATAAACACTAATCGTCTCTTGTCAATTCATATGGAGAATACTTATTATATGCAATGTTTTAAAAACCGGTATTTAACTTGTATCAGATTTGACTAAAAAATGGTACAACCGGTTGAACCGGGTTATACCAGGATGTTCAACCGGTTGAATAGTTTACCTTATAATTTCCTATAGATGTAACTTCAATTCAAAAATAAATCAAAACTAAATGATTCATATAACAAAAAATAATCCAAAAGTTAAATCCATATTTAAAAAATAAGGCAAAAACACTCAATTTTAAATAAATATTCCTAAAGTTTACACGCTTGAATGTTAATTTTTTGGTTAAAAGTAATTTGAAAAATATGGGCCGTAAATATCAAAATTTCTCTGCCTTAAAACCGGTTTGCCGGTAAAAACCGGTAATTTAGACAAAAACCGTCGGTACGATGTTCTAGCAAACTTTTCAAAAATACCGGACTCAAAATACCGGCCTACTGTGCAAAATCCAGTTTAGCCGGTTCAACCGGCCAGTTTGAACCGGTTTTGAAAACACTGATTATATGTAGTAATGAATTTAGTTGGAATAAACCTATAATTTTAATGTCATATATTGAAATGACTTAAAAGATAAGAATCATATATGAAAATTGGTTGAAAAAAAGGTGACAATGGCTATGGTATTGACAAGTGGCAAAAGTGATAGGCTTTTATTAGAAAAGATATTGTCACTTTGTATTACGACATCGATTAATGTGTTTCTTTGTCAATTTCTCTTATGAATTGTTTTTTTATTTTCGTTTCTCTATTTTTACTTTTGTGACATTTGGTGCATAAATGAGTATCTATAGCTCACGAAACTCTTTAATGAGAAAATCGATGATGAGTTTGTGTCAAAACGTGTTATTAATATAATCAAATTGGTTCAAGTCGAAACAGGATGTGACCAATTTTGAAATTATAAAAAGTTTGGTTAAAGTAGTTCTTATAAAAAGTGTTTCGGGTCATTTTTGATGTCTTGTATGTGGCCGTACAAAAAGTGTTACAGGTTAGTTTTGTAACATGATTATTTGAATTTACATGCATTAATATGCTAATTACTAATTATTTTGTTTGTATACAACACTTGCCAAAATAATATGTATTGATTATTTAGAACTGCACAATTTGATTTGGCATCTTGATCTATGACTTGTTTTGAGAATTAGTTTGTGGTCTTGAATGAACTATAATGCTATAATAACAACTAAATATAGCTCATTCATGTTGGAGAACTTAGTTTTGACTTTTATGGTTCAGTAGAGAATAAACTACATGAAAACAGAATGAAAGAAACTCATAACAAACACGAACTTGACCTGGCATAGAAGATCATCTGATTCTGGCCTTTTTTACTTAAAACATGTTAGGACAAAATGGAATTGAAGAAAGTTAAGCGAGCGTGTTCATTTAATTTTAACCAGAGAAGAGAGGCGACCAGGCATGGGCGATTAAACGTATTTCTTGTTTATGTTCGTTAGTTAAGAAAATGCATGTGTTCGGGTTTGTTTATGTTCGCTCATTAAGAATTTAAAGAAAAAGTTCACAAAGTAAACAGACGAATATAACGAATATATCTGCGCATAGAGTCATAGATGTTGTGTCTAAAAAACTACTAAAACAGTAAAACTAGACTAAGTTGTATAGCAAATTTTAACAAATTTGACACAATAAATATTATTAAAACTTAAAAAGGTTTAAAAATAGTTAGACAAAAAGGGTTTCTTGTATGCAGAACCATGTAAAAAACTACCATTGTGACACCACAATATCTATAATTTTAAATCGACGATACATAGCGTGAAGGATATGTCAGAACATCATACCACCATGGCATGGGGTTGTTGGCCGAAT